>NC_135213.1:26054354-26214354 GCF_052324685.1 Brachyhypopomus gauderio | reverse complement strand
AAGGCCCAGCAGGAAAGCAAAATGAGTCTGACACAGAAACGCAAACATGCTCCACAGTGCCTACGTGCACTAGCACACAGATGGAGCGCAATGTGTTCCTACACCCTGACCACCACCCTCCAAGCTCATTTAAATGGGCTGTGTTGGGCCCTTGTGGATTCCTTTCAGTCAGGCACTGGTCTGGACCTGTAAATGGAGGTGGAAGGGCTAGTGTAGAAGTGTGCTCCAGAGACAGAGGCAGAGCCCCTGAGAAGGGTGAGGGGAGTATGGGCCACAGTTCCGCTGAAACGCCTGGTTCTAATCAGGCCCTAGGCAGAGAGCAAAGCAAATCCCTTCTAGAGTCTGATTGTAATTATGAAGCCCCTTGGGTGTGTGTGAGTGTGCGCATGCGTGTGTGTGTGTGTGTGTGTGTGTGTCTGTGTGTGAGCATGCGCATGCGAGTGTGTGTGTGCATGTCTGTGTGTGCGTATGCATGCATGTGTGTATGTGCACGTGCGTATGAGTAACCATGTTACAGATCTTTTTCTCTATATGAAACAGGCCATTGTTCTTCTCATAGCTCATTATAAAATATTTGAGATCAGTTGACTAGAGGAAAGCAGGCAGCATTCTATCCACATTGCTAAGAGAGGACGTGATCCCCACTACCATACAGCATCACCACAACCCCTAGCTAAAGACCATATAGTACTTGATTACTTGATTAGCCATCAGACTGACAGAATATCTTACACCATGTCTACATGTTGGCACTGTGTTCCTGTCTGATTCTGAGGGAACTGGTTGTGAACGGCAAGTTTAGGCTGCCATGCAGATTGTGAAGAGAGAGCGAAGAAAAAGAAAAGTACGGAATCATCTGGAACATTTGGTAGATAAAGTTCAGCCTACGTGAGGCTTCTCCTGCGCCTCTGCTTCAGATGCGTCACACACACATGAGGAGATAAGACAAAACAGTAACCTCTCTGCTTCTGACTAACACACACACACAAGCTTTACTTCCTTAAGCATTCATATTTGGCGCCTTACCGTGCCCCTTTTAAACTGCCTTAAATTTGAGAGGTCATAAAAAGCACAGATTTAGTGTCTCATTTGCTACAGACCATGAAGCTCAACATCAAAGGTGATAAAGTTCAGCCTACGAGAGGGAGAGGTTTATTAAAGAACCGGGCCTGGAACGGAACTGCCAAACTAGCACACCATGGCCTGAAGTTGTGATTTGGAAGGCTTTGGCAGTGCATTCCATACACATAGTTGCATACCATCTCTACTGCAAGAAAATTTGTTCTTGTAAGAATTGGTGGTGTTGACACTCCCCTTTTTAAACCCTGCAGACATTTTACAGCTGTGGAAGTTCAAATGGCTTGAACATTTGCTGCAGATATACAGAACGTGGAATGTTTTTAATCCTTTCTTAGAACAGTTATGTTTAATCCTTTCTTAGATCGTCTTGTCCTTCCAGCAATAAATACAGGAATACATACATACTCCTAGACAACAACACATGCACAGACAGCGCAACACATACATTTAGTTCCTGAAGACTTTACCTGTGACCCTGACAGGTTGCTGGTGCTGTTAAGGGCTGGGGAGTGAGCCGTTCCGTAGTTGCCCAGGTGATCCACTGTTTTTTTGCCCATTAGAGACTCTGCCCGTTTGATGATGTCACACATTCGGTAAATGAAGCCGTCCTGTTCAGAGGGGAGGATGAACCCACTGTGGACCTACAAGAAGGACAACGAGAAGAAATGTAGAGGAAAGGACAAAAGTCACTGTGCCACATGCAGGAAGATGAAACGAAACAGGGCCTCATGGACTGTGCATGTATCTGTGCTATATCAGTAATTATGAGGGTTGCCATCTGAGGCTGTGAAATGCAGAATTCACTACATCACCTCAGGGTATTCTTAGATATCCCACATAAGAGTATAGTTGTTTATAAGCGGGTTCAAACTTGTACACACTTTTAATAGCAAGCAGTTTTTAATTCAATTCATTCTGCCTGTCCTCCCATACACCACTAATAGCTGTGGGTGTACACGGTGTGACCAATAGCTCTCCAGAAGAGACTGCACACTGCCAGGGCTCCTGCACTGAACAAAGAGCTCCTGTATCTGAGAACAGGAGCATGTTGCACACTAGGTATATGTGGCCATCCTATACATGTGCACATACACACTCAGGCTCCTATGTAAACGCAAAGGCACATGCATGTATGCACAGCCCCGTACACACACACACACACACACACACACACACAAGCAAGCACAAATGATTACATTCAGACTCACACGTACACAGCCATAAGCACCAACACACATGGAGATGGCGGATGGAACAAAATGTCCTACGGTGTGTCCTTGTGTAGTGATGCAAACACTGGTTTGTAATCTAAGCATATCAGAAGTGTTGATACTTATGGTGCATAAGCTACTTCTTCATTAAGCACTATTGGAAGTTCTCCACAATACACTAGTGTACCCTTTCAGTCTAGCTTTTGGAGCAAACTGTCTGCTGATGTAATCAAAAGCTTCAGCCAGAGTTACAAAAAAAAAAAAGCTGTAATATATTCAGGCTCTTGGGCCATGATGTAGTAGTGTCTCCTTCCAAGCATTATAAAGAATCAGGAGTGAAGAGGCACATTGGTGTGGGAGCTCTATCTGTCACGCTGCTCTAGCTCTTGTTCTCATAACCGATCTTTACTTAGAGGCCAAAATATTCCTTATAATTTCAGTGCTCCTTCATTGGGTTAATTCAGATTGGGTTAATTTAATTGTATAATTAACACTGTAATGTTGCGAGTGAGCTACATTTAATGTAAAAAAATTCCTAGAGTTAATGAGAAATATATTTAGGAGATCTCATTCATTGAAATTTTAACACCTGTAAATCCTGTGTACATAATTAAGTGGCCTTTACTCACAAAGAGACAAGCAGCACTGACTTTGTGTTTGCCTGCAGATCTGTGAGGTGTGTGAGGCACTGGTGGTGTGTCTCTGTGTGACAGAGAGAGAGGACCATCTGGCGTCGGGACAGAGCTGATAAGGGCTCTGGCAGAGCGGGTGCTTAAAGCCACATGGTCAGCTGGGAAGAGATCTGCTATTTCTGATTACTGGGCCACTGGGGTGGGGTGGCAGTACCTAGTGAGGAAAGCTCTACTGTGGTGTATGAAGTTCTGTTTTTAACCCAACTTTTCCAAATGTTCTGCAACGTGCTGCCAACATGTTCTCTCACACAAAGTTTTTTTGAGACAGTATGGCTCACTGGAGGAGTAGAGTGGGATTGGGAACTCAGGAATGTCGTGTGTGTGTGTGTGTGTGTGTGTGTGTGTGTGTGTGTGTGTGTGTGTGTGTGTGTGTGTGTGTGTGTGTGTGTGTGTGTGTGTGATTGTGGAAGAGGACTAAATGGCATACCATAACTGCGGCGATGTCCTCTGGACTGTCTCCATCAAGGTCAAATTTGAAGGTGACCATCTTATCATTGTGTGTCTGCAGCTGACATTCCACAACCCGGTCCACTTTATCAGACAGCTGAGGAGTGGAGCACAGCGTTTCTTACTCATATGTTTCACTGCTTCACAAGGCAGCCAGCTGGGACGATGTTCCCATGTTCGCATGTGCGCTGAGTGCTTGTAAACTAATGGACTATAGGTCTAGAATAAACATCCACATATTCCCCTTTCTTGTATTGTCACAGTGACAGCAGACATAAAACAGATTAGTACCTGCCCTTTAGTCATATTAATTTACACATGAAATTGGCATACTGAGAAATACTTCTAGGCTTGTTAAATCATACTGTGTGCTTCGTCTGCCTATTTGCATTGACACCGCCCTGTATTCCGCACCCTTAGGTAGAAATGCTACCAACTGCATTTCCATTACAGCAAACCTGCAAAACAGACCTGACGTGCTACGCTGCTCACTGAAACACACAATCCTCCACAGATCAGGTTAGGAGATCAACCTTTTTTTTTGCATATTTTGCACATAAGCTTTCAGTGAATCAGAGCATGTTTATATACTTCACAATGTGTGCGTGTTTGAGTGTCATGTTCTTTGTGTTCAGCTGAGTCTTTGGTTCACTGAGAAGAAAACAGTCTGCTGGGTTTTAACTGAGAGAAAGCCAATAAAATATCTTTTCAACAACCGCCACAAACATGAGAACATGTAGGCACAAGAACACTCATCCGATAACCTCATCCAACCAGCGTAAGAACGTATTAATCAAAAATCAATGCATACCATACACAGTGTATTCTCAACAGAGTATTTCAGAAGCAGATGAATGGATGAATAAGTGAATGAATGGTGAGACAGGCAGCAAGACGACTAGATGATCCATACCCCTGTGATGCGCAGGCGGGACCAGGCACTTCTCCTGAACAGCTTTCCTGCTGTTCTTCGGGCACTTGATTTGCTGGCCCTCTCTGATTGGCCCTCATTGCCATCACTCATGCCTGAGGTTACATCTGAGGCATAGCTGTAGAGATTTCATACATCTTTATTAAACACAGCAAACAAGTTTCATGTTTTTGGTATATGTCTATTTCCAGAGGGTAATGAATCATTAGGATTCAATAGGATTATAACAGTATTTGAATCACTGTTGAGCAGGACGCTGTGTTCTGAGCAATTCTTTGCCCCAAGCATTCACCATTTAGCTGGGTAAAGATTAGCCTGAACCCACTCAATGGAAGGTTTCGTTTGCATTGGAGCAGGAGTGTGCAGTCTTTGGCTTTCCTGATTCAAACACTTCCCATGCAATAGAGCCAAGGACTGCTACACTGGGAATCAGCTATATCTAAATTTAGAAAATATACAAATGTCAGAGGAATTCCTGCAATTCTCTGCAGGATCCCTTACGTAATATTAGTCCTCCAGCTGTAAATCACTTGTTCCTTCTGTAATTACATTTTAGAAAGTTAAAATTATACATTTAGTCATCATTTTGTCTTTTGATTTTGATTTTCTGGCTCTTGCTTTATAGTTACAAACAAATTGTGTATAACATAGGGATTCTGGCTTTTGAATAGCAAAAACCTCATGCCTGCCTCAGCTAGGATAGAACAGGATAGAGGACAGAGTTGTTCAAAAGAAGAGAAACATGCCTGAATTGCCTTTATTCACTGTTCTTTTGTGCCCATACAGTTGGGCACAGCCATGTATATAAAGAGTTCATTTTAAAGCGATTCAGAGCAGACTGAACACTTCTGCGTCTAAGTCCTCACCCTCCTCCATGATTACCAGCATTTATGGGCAGGCTAATGTCAGGCAAACTGTGGGCTGCACTTTTGGCAGCTGAGGTGCTAGCTCTCATGAAGGTTTCATGGCTGCTTTAGGCTGGGACGTGCTGGATTTAACAAGCAACAAGCAAGAGAAAGCGGAATGTGTTCCGTTATAGAAGATAAGAGGACAAAAAGAAGCCCCGAGGACAGTCCTGGAAAGCCCACTGATTCAAAACACACACGCACACAATTCCCAGGGGTTGTGAATCTGTTCTTTACAAAAATGAGTGAACACGTTCCACAAGATATTTAATGTCAAATCTAAACACAGACCTCAAAGTGCCTTTAGGTGGGGAAACAGAGACTCAGAGGTCTCATTGATATGGGGTTCTGTGGAGGGGAGACATATTGCGCTCACATGTGAGTGCTTAGAGAAGGGAGAGAGACATTCGTTTTTACCTGTCCACAGGAGAGGAGAATGGACTTGGAGGTCCGGATACTCCTTTGTCAATATTATTAGACACAGCAATGCTCTGTGGTGGAAGGTTTTAGAAAAAGATTAGATTAAAAAAGGTTTTAGATAAAGACATTAATAGTTTGTGGCCATTTTAATCATCATTAAAAGGAACTACAGTATGCATTAACAGAGCCTTGTGCCTGGTGAATTAACTCATAGGTAATACAGTGTCATGCTTAGGCTAAATCTTTCGCAGTTTCTCTGAAAGAAATTTCGTGGTAGTACTCACTGAAGGAAATCTGAGAGCTGGTACTGGAGGGATTGGGATGAGTGTGGGTGTGGCCAATAGAGTGGGCGGGGTAGAAGAACTTCTCACATTACTCTGAGCCACATCGAGTGCATCTTGAAAGCCAGTGGGACTGAGATATCCATCCGTCTCACAGTCCGCTAAAGAAGAACAGAAAGAAACAGCACAGTACATATCACAAAAGATAAAACCTAAGAATAAAACAATCATCTATTTCACAAATTCATAATGAATTCCATTCAGATGATCAAACACTAGTAATGTGTCTGAGAACAGATATGCTGAAATAAACAGAAGAGTTAGAAACAAGACATTGAACTTGCCACTGATCACACTCAAACCTGTTGGTCCTCTTATCAAATACACAGCAGAGAATAAACAAGGGAATGAATGGGTTAAGATCCCTGCTCAGGTTTCTCTCAAATTCTCAACGTCCTCCACACATACAGTGGTCCTACGTGACACAGTTTATCAAAGCCCCAGTGACACACAGCAGATTAAAAATAGTATGCTGGTTCCCAGTATCAGAGCTGCAGGACTTAACATGCCATGAAGGACACTTCGAGGGAGACTTCACACATGCAGTTTGGAGAAGGGTCACTGCACCACTACAGAAAAGTTCTAAATAGTAAAAGCCAACAACTACCGGAGTCCAATTCCTTGTATATGTACATATACTCGGCCAATAAAACTGATTCTGAATCTGAGACGTTGTCTGATTCAGTATACATGGATTGTGCATTTCACCACATGAAACGGGATTAGGGTTAGGGGCTTTTTGATAACCACAAGCAAAGGATTTAACACATGATGTAAAATGATAAAATGTTTGCTCTTGGTTACATGTTGGCCTGCTAATTGTGTTCTAGATTGACTGCTACAAAATCCTTAATGCGGTGGAGGCATAATAGTGCTCACAGGTCACTGAGGAGCAGCTTGTGTGCCGGAACTGGAAGTGCTGGTCCGCCTCTGGTTCTTCTGACTCTGGTAAGAAGCTGCCATTGACCCCATAATCTGGGGAATTAACTGGAGAGAGAGTGGGAGGGTGACAGAGGACTGGAGTGGGAGGGATTTGCACTGGCGAGGAGGCGGAGCTCTCTGGCCCTTGGGCGAGTCTAGTGGAGGGAGTTTCAAGTTCCTCCTCAATGATCTCCTGCTTCCTTTTCTTTTGCTCCTCAGTCAGTCGACGCTGTTTCTCCCGCTGACGTCTGATTGCTGTCACCCGGTCTCGCATTGCCTTGGCAACAAACTTGTAGTCTGCCTCACACACAAATCCCAGAACCACCTGAGAGGAAACAAAGAAGAAACACATGACTAGTGCTGTGAACGTGAAGAAAACACGACATGCCCAACCAGGGCCACTCCATTTAAGACAACACACAACATGCTTTACCACTTCATTATCTGAAGGCATAAAACAACAACCAAGATCACCAAAAGATGAAGGCATTTGAAGAAACAGTGGTCTATATTATATAATTTCTCTAGGTACATTTCTTCATAAATAATAATCAATATTAATAGTCAATGTCAACAGTACTAAAACATCTATCATTATGCCAGAAAGCCAGATTAAGGTAATAACCCAAAGTCAATCTGTAAATCTATCCTCAATCCTCATTCACATGGTGAAAGAGAAAGGAAGGATTGTGAAGGTTTGGGTCTGATTATGAGGAGCTAAACATGTGCTGAAGGGAGAAGAGGTGGTCTGGGAGCTGGGAGTAGATTTGCAGCACATGTCTGAAGTCATTTTATCATTAGGCATGTGACCTCCTCTTCCTCCTGTGTCCTGCCTCTCAAATTACCAAAGTGATGAATAACTTGCCAGCCTGTGCCCTTGAACATTGTTATGCAACCTGACTGTTAGGCTCTCAGGCATAGTACACCTCTATCCGGGCTTTGTGAGTCGGGTTCAGAACATTATAAATGTTATTGGATGGGTTCCCTACCCCTAAGAGATGTTCTACCTAGGGAACATCCTACAGATAAACCTCAGCATAGGTGTTTTATTGGACTAGGTGCCTGAGGGCTAAAGAGGGCTGAATGAAGAAAGACATGAATAGGACATTATGAATAGAACATTATGAATAGGACATTATGAGAGCTCTATGGCTAATATGTTCTGGTATGTTGTGTACAACCAGCCAAGAAGAACTCCATTTTTGAATCCTAGAATTGACTTCAATGTTTATCACTACCATACTCGACTTTTTGAACATATATGCTGATGGACCATAGACATCAGCATATTTACTAATACTGTCATGTGGTCCTGCCTCCCCCCTGTCAGTCTTGTCTTTTGTTTTGTTCTCTGTGTTTTGAGTGTCTTTTATTTTGACTCTGTAACAAACAAGGCTGGGCAGGTAGGACGCAGATGCAGATATAGGAGGTTTTAATATAAATGACTAACACAAAAAGGTACAACTCATACAAAGACCAAAGATGACAAGAGAGTAAACACAAAAGGACACAAAGAGCATGAACTAACCTAACAAAAACCACTACTCACGACTAGAACATAGACTGAATCATTCCACTGACAAAATACAATAACCCACAACCACAGAGACCAAACACAGGACTTAAATGCACTGACTAAACAAGGAACACAACAAGACACACCTGAAAGTGATAACGAGGGGCAGAGAACACGGCAGGGGTGTGAAAACAGAGACAACTAGGAAATGTCAAAATAAAAGACACTCAAAACACAGAGAACAAAAGACAAGACTGACAGGGGGGAGGCAGGACCACATGACAAATACTTACCATCTCCTGTGCCACCTCCTCTGGTACATCCTTGTAGAGCTCAAACAAAAATTCGATTGCATTGTTATCCTTGTATTTTCCGTGAAGCTTCTTGTTGTCATCCATGCGTAGCCAGAGCTTCAGGCTGGACTTCTCCATGTCGTCTTCCTCAGCCAGCTCCACATGAACACCATTATTCTCCTGGAAGAAGGTGTGTGCCAGTAGGTCCTGGATGGTGTACCTGGCCATGGAGAAGAATGCAAATGACTGGGAGAACCACATTCATCTGAAAAGCATTTGGGTGAAATGGCAGGCTATTGTTAGGAACCATGTTATGGATGTGACTGAGAGGATGTTCGGAGACTATACACCAGCACTGCTGGACAAATGATTGATTTAATGTGAAAAAATATGCAGAAAAATTAAATTAAAGCTCTTTTCTTAGACACACAGATTATTATCTTAGAGGAAAAATGTGTGTTGTCATGTATTTAAGCACATGAATCAAATTAATTCAATTATATATCAAAGGTTCAATATTTCAAAATAATCACATTACGTAAACAAAGGGGGAAGGAAATAGCAACAGGTCAGTAAATCATCACTATACACAAGCAACAAGGCTGGGAACATACAATGTTATCTTTTCTTATGAATAAACTGTGATGGGCTAGATTCATTTTGATGAGTCACATGAAAATGTACCTCTCATCCTTGTTCATACGTATGCATCCTTCAATAATCTCCTTCAGCTCAGGGACTTTCACTTTGTAGAAGCTGTCTGGCTTCATCCCCTGAGACACAAAAGAAACACACAAAAGACGTTTGGAACTATATCAATAATGGCATAAGAGATCAGAGAGGCTACACAGTGCAGGTCATGTATATAATCATGACCCTAACCCTAACCCTAATTATTACCAATAGATCATGCAAAAGTAAGAGTTTTAAATAAGCACTATATTTACAAATTCCAGTGGCAAGTCAAGCAAATGTATTAAACTTGTGTGTAATACTTCTACCAAATAATGAATGGTTTCATATTTACATTATGAAGCTTGTAACTAAGAAGCTTTGCATCTGTACCCACTTGTCGTAAAATGTCTGATGTAAATGTCTATCCTGCTACCAAGTAAGCTATTTGTGGTCTTTCCCTATGGCCTTCTTTTATGGGTGTGAATCAAGTACCTTCATGACGAATTGCTCATAGATCACTAGATCACTGCAAGTCCTGTTTCTCAGGTCTGTGGTTTTGTCATTCGTACTCTATACCCCCAAGGCCATTGCTATAGTCACATACAGTCAGGTAATCCATTACCAGAAAAAACATTTTTCACATTTTAAACATAATTGAAATGCTCATATTTACATCACATTTCAAGTCCTATTGGTAATCTAAGGTGTATAATTTCAGAAAAAGGTTCATTCTCATAAATGATCTTTAAAGAATCTCTGAGGCTTTGTATAGTATATATAAAAACAAGAAAGACCTGCAGTGTGCACTGTCAAAAGTCAACAATAGGGTCCATACTCATGCTTATGTAAAGCATACTCATGCTTATGTAAAGCATACTCACGCTGGGCTATATAATGTAAAACTGAACAACCATAAATAAAGAGGGATTCCAAAGCTCTTGATTAGTTATAAAACCAGCTGTGATGTATCAGGGCTGCTGATGATGTAACATTTCAGGTATGTTTAACATTCTGTTCAGTTGGAGCATATAGTATTTGTGACAGCATATAGACACAAAGCAGTTTTAAGAGTCTGCAGAGCGCGGAAGAAAGTTTTTGAAAACCAAAATTAAAACCAGTTACAGGAACTACTGTGGGAAAAGTCTATTAGTGGCTCTCAAGTAATCAGTGCTTTTGTAATACAAATGTAATGGAATTCCCCTCTTACACTGGTGACCTTGCGGTAGATCTGTGCTGCGTTCTGACATTCTGAGTATGGATATTCTGATGTGGTCATCTCTAAAATGCACATTCCAAATGCGTACACATCCACTGCTTCATCGTATTTCTCCTCATACATCTCAGGAGCCATAAACTCTGGGGTTCCTGTAAAAGCAAAAGATAAAAAAAACTTCAGTTACACTCAAAGTACTTTGTGGCTCAGACGTGCCTCAAAATGTTTCTTAGCAGTTTCATTAATAAACTTCTTGTTATTCAACATTTTGCATTCTGCTTCTCATAATTGTCCACATGGACTGTTGTGGCTCACCAATGACGCTCTTGGCAAATGATGCTCGTTTCAGTGTAGCAAGGCCAAGGTCCCCAATCTTCACACTGCCCGTGGGGCCAGTGATGAAGATGTTGTCACACTTCAGATCCCGATGAATGATAGGAGGCGTGCGAGTGTGCAGGAAGTGAAGGCCTTTCAGGATCTGACGGCTCCAGCGTTGGAGGAGTTTTGGTTTCATCTCCTTAAACCGCTTCAGGTAACTGAAAGGTAGGAGGAAATGGTGATCAACCTCAAAAACATTCAGGAATGCCAGAACATGCAAAGCACAGAACCACAAACAAGTTCTCTTTAAACACATTAAAATATTTCTTTTTACTACTAAGTATTCTTCTGATTATAAGATACAGGAGGTCAAACTCACGTTTTAAGAGTGCCTGAAGTCATGAGCTCTGTGACCAGCAAAATACACTTGTGGCCTTTAACAGTGGACTTCCAGGAGTCGTAGAAGCGGACAATGTTGGGGTGCTGGAGACCCTTCAGCATGTCTACCTCCTCACTGAACCTCTGGCGTTCAGCTCTGGTCAGCTTCCGTGTCTGATGATGGATTATGGGGGGAGGAAAACCCATCAGACTACACATTTCTAATGACCAAATTTGTGGGGCTGAATTTATGAAATTATACATGCTTACTGCAACTCTCATCTAAATTATATATAACTATTTAAAGTCACATAATTACATATTCTTATTCAAACTTTCCAAATATGCATTGTACAGATAAAAAATGTAATACAATAAAACAAATGCAGACTTTGAGTTGCTTTAAACTTTAGACTGAAGTGCATGCATGCAGCATATCCTTGTGAAAAGATTATGTATACAATGATCTCTTAGAGTGATGTTACAAAGAGTGGTGTTACATATAGTGGTGGTACATATTGGTGTTACACAGAGTGGTGTGACAGAGTGGTGATACATAGAGTGGTGTTTCACAGCCTGCAAGTGGGGGAATAGGTGATGAGTGTGTGGTAACTAGGTGACTGAGCATGGTAGTGCAAAAGGAGGCATCAGTAAGGGCGTAACCAATTCCCATGTCAACTGCACAAAATAGTGAATGTTGATGTGCTGTTGTTATAGACTGACATGCCTTGTAAAAACTCTCCATGGTATTCAATTCACCCGTCATGCTCTGCATCATTTTCAAATCACCTGTCCAAACACCTCTTAATCAGATAAAATTAGAAGATTAAGTAAAATATAATGAATAAAAACTTGTCTAAATAAATAAGGATATATGCGAACAGCATTCTGTGTGAGATCACAGTGAAGTAATGTTAAGAGCCAAGTGTTTACTTCTAGCAGAACAAAACAAACACACTGAAGACACAAAGCCTTGCGACGCAGTCAACACTCACCTATGTGAGAGCGTCTCACATAATCAGATCTGTCTGTTGTCACATATTCATAATGCGTTCCAAATCGATGTTTCCGAAAACCTTTAGTAACCTCACTGAATACCCACTTCCAAGGTAACAAAGCCTTTTTTGTCCTTCCATGTGCTATGAAAGGTCTGACTTAGCTCGGGGCCTCCTGCCCACGGCAGGTAAAGCTGTCCCGAGGGGGGGCCACAAGCACCATGAATCCTGCATTCAAGACGTTCGTGGAAAAAGTGCATATGCATGTATAAATCTTGCCCAGTGTGTAATGATGCTATAGAGGTCAGCATCATCTATTACTCCACAAATAGTTTCAGTGACTAAGTTCAAGGATAAGAGGAGAATGAATAAATACTGCCATGAGTGTGTCGGTGCCATGTGTGTAATCGTATAGTCTATTTATTGCTCAACCTGTCCTCACCTAATCAAAAAAAGTTGCAAAAAGAAAAAACAGAAGTTTATATAAAATCACATACAGTAAATACACACATGGTGCTGCAAACATTTGTACATATGAGCTCAACTATCATGACTGTTAAAGAAAACACAATATTACTCAATATTACACCACAGACACCAAATCACAGCGGTACCTTTTGATCCCACACTAATCTCATTTTCAAAAATGGGACTTTATACCTCCATAGCTCTAATGTTTGACAGAGAACACAAATGGACTAAGGCTTCCTTTGGTCCCTTTCAAGTGAAGAATTTGTGCACTTTCTACTGCCAAATGTTGACAACATCAGAAAGTTTCAAGTGAACCTCTAACAATTCAAACCCTTCTAGTGAACCACTAACAATGTGAACCCTTCTAGTGAACCTCTAACAATGCGAACCCTTCTAGTGAACCTCTGACAATGTGAACCCTTCAAGTGAACCTCTAACAATGTGAACCCTTCTAGTGAAGCTCTAACAATGTGAACCATAAATATATATATATATATATATATATATATATATATATATATATATATATATATAAAGGTTAAGTAAGAGCCACAGTGAGTAAAGTGTTTCTACTGTTTAACTTCATGTTCTTTGAAACATGATTTTGAAAGAACACCCCGGAGAAATATGCAAGTATTCAGTTCAGAAGCTGATACAGTGTACAACCTAAGGGTAAACACACAAGGTACTGAAAATCCTCACAGGGTGAACTGGGAGCGGAACAGCCTCAGGCCCAGAGCAGGAATGATTACAGAATGACACATGAAAGCAAAGAGAGTTACCATAATTGACCAAAGAGGCCTGTGGGGCGGAGGGATGTATGTGAGTCTGGGGTACACACGTATAGAAGACATGACCCAACGTGAAAATATGTGTTTCGAGTGACAGATAAAAGCGTAGTTGCAGTTAGGAAAGAAAATGCTAAAGGCAAAGTCGATATGAATGTATGTGCGTGTTTAAGTTGAGAAAGACAGCAACATAGGTACGGGAAAACACATGTGTAGAATTAGCCCATCTCTGCAGGGGTTCACACAGGGCTGAGTGCTTTACAGCTATACTTAACTCAAGGCTGAACGAAAACTCAAAGAGCCAATTCTCTCTAGAAAACTCAAAGAGCCAGTTCTGTCTAGAACGTCTCATGGTTTCTCCCTCTCTATACCTCATGTGCATTTACCACATGGGATTTTCTAGGAAATCTATTCTAGGACATTTTCTAGGAAATCTGAAAATGACAGAGCCATTTTTGCTTCAAATATTTAGAAAGCAATGCTGCATAAAGACATATATAATAATGCAGCCAAGGAAGGAAACAGTAATGCTGAATTCCTCAACACAAATTCAAATGGCATAACAATGAGCACCCCACCAATCCATTCTAACTCAACACATTTAGAAAATGTTTACTTTTTTGTGCACAAAGGACATGTTTCTGTTAACACTTTTTTTGTACAAACAGGAAAAGCATTATACATAACAACAAAAAGGCTTCTGAGAAACTTGGAAGTATGGCTGAAAAGCAAACCCAGCTGAATTTCACTGGTTTTCCACACTCAGTTCACAGGAAACAAGGCATGATAATGAAGACTTGACTACATACTACTTCACTTTCTTGTGTTTAGAATAGTGGGAATAGAAATGGTCCCTTGTAAGTTTCATGTTGGTTATTAAAGCTTACAGCATGAAAATATATTTATCCAATGATATTTACTGTCACAGCTTTATGATGAAGTCATCATGGAATCACTCGGCATGGGGCTGTGATAACATATAAAAGAAGATTTGCCCCATGTATCAACCCAAAGTATCAGGAAACATACTGGGGACACACTTATACAGTCTGTAGAGTTTCAGAAAGTGGGCGGGGAGACTATTGGTGGGGAAAGAGGCCGTGAATAGCAAGAGTCAGGCTGGAAATATTCTGGCTGGGCCCCAAATAGAGAGGCGTTATATAAGTATTCCTCATGGTAAAGAATACTGGCTGGGACGGCACGGCTTGTCAGCAACTTTATTGTAATGAAAGCAGAGAGTGAAAAATACAGAAACACAGACAGAGACACAGACAGAGAGGCTGAAAGAAAGAGGGTTTTTGCAGAGTCTGTACAATACGTGTATGTGCAGGAAGTGAGGGAGCAGGCTGGGATGAGCCGAAGCACAGAGCCCATGGGTCATGCGGTTCTGGGGTTCCTGCAGTGCCTCGCTGAGGGGTACGGGCCTACACACATTCCTCTTTCTTACAGAAGAACAGATGGGAAGACAGGAGAAGCATTTAGCATTTCAAGTCACCAGTTAAAGTTAAGAATCTTATACTAAGTTGTTAGAGAAAGTGCACATGCAAGCCTAATGTTTTCCAGTAGTCCATAAATGTTAGCGTCAAATGAGCTTCTGAGAGTGAAAGAATATTTTTTGCATGTCAGATTAGAATACCTTACAACCTTTAAAGCCTTACTGTCAATGTCTAACGTAACTGCCCTTAGATACAACGTTAGTGTAGAATGCTATAAAAATTATAAATACATCAACTAAGCTTACGAGTCAGTTTATTTGACAGAGCAAAAGACATTTAATCTTATGTTTCCTCAATGAAAGAAACTTTCGGTATAGACATACAATCAGCTTCTACTGACCCTTTAGGAAATCTCAGCTGTGTAGAAGGGCGTTTGCTTAACCAGTAGCACCGCATTGCATGGGCAGATCGAGACACGAGTGAAGTGTGGGTGTGCTAAGAACCCCAGAGCTGTTTTGATGTGGTAACACTGTATCCAGGCACCCACCCAAAATGTACAGAAGTTAATAACTTCAATCAAGAGTTTACCGTTGAAAGTGAACTTATCACATTTTTTTTCATTTGAGGAAACAATACAGAGATTGGAAGACATTGATAAGAAGACCAATCAACAGTATATTTTTATTTAAAAGGACCACTTTAGTTTAAAGTATTTTGTAAAATTTCCTTGGAAGAGAATACAAGATGTAACCGTAATCCTCATAAGCATAGAGTCTGTAGGCCATTCAGTTAAACTCCCTTCACTTTAATGATCTTCTCTGTTATGCTGCCACTAATTGTTTGCTAATTGTTCTTTATCTGAGTGTGCTGGTAGGTGTGGAAGTCAACATTTCAGAAAAGAAGACTGAATGGTACAATGTGTGTTAAGCAACACTGTGAATTTATGTTGCAGGAAGGGTGAAATGTTGCGTGGATGCATGCATGTCTACTCTCAGGAGGAGATAGATGAGCAACACAGAACTGCTTTTAGTGTACATCAACCTCATCATTAGGAACATTTCTAATTAGAAATACCCTTTAGTTGTATATTTAGAAACTACCGACCATCTGCTGTCTTGTAAAATTTCTTGTCATCCTCCATCTATCAATGACCAGTTTTTGAACACACGACAAGAAATAGTTGAACAAGCTGGTCGGCGTGGAGCTAATTTTTATTGCACTCCCACTAGATTCTGTCACGGGTGTGCTTGCTGCTGTGTGACACTGTGATACCCTCCTGTTCCCACTTGATTCCTTCATAGTCCTGCCTGCTATTACATCATAAGTCATTCCTGCTAGATTTTACTCCAACAAAATGCTGAACTTGAACTGTGTCCTGCACTCCAAACTTCTGCTGCTACTGCCTTTGCATACTTTTGTGATGTCCAGAAACCATTGTGTTAATCCAAACATACATAAGAATTTCCAGTTAACTCAATAATATCTAAATGTTGAGCACGACATAAATAAAAAAAAATGATACTGATACTAAAAGAAATTAGACATGGGACCCCAGAGAGCAGCATAAAATCAGACGAGCAGGGTTCAGTTTTAACATGAATCGACACCTGAATCAAGCAATGTGAGTGACATGGTCATCGGTTCTAGACTAGAATTTAAAGAAACTGACAGCCTACTGGTATTTTCTCATGCAGTGGTATCAAATATATACAAAAAATGGTGTGATCCAGTGAAAGGGGATCATGTGGACGTCAGGAATCAGAGGAGGATGTCAAGAATTGATCTGATGAACAAGTGCAGAATCAAACTACTAATGCTAGTGCCCAAATGCACAATTCATTATTCCTTAGAACAGGTAAAATAACAAACAGTATATGACCAGTACTGTTGCTACTTCCTGACTAGAACTAAATATGTACCACACACAAAGAGCACAACGACCTGGTCTGTTCATTAATTCCTGTGGATGGACGTTTGGACAGTAGGGTTTATCTAAGTATTGTGGCCGACCAAGTTCATCCATTCATGAGGCTGTTTACCGTATGGTAGAAGGACGCTTTCAGCAGGACCCCAGGACACAAGGTTTGTGCATTCATGGACTGGTTAAAGGAATATTTCTCACTTACCCGGCCTTCCCAGTTCCCAGATCTTAATCCTATACATAACCTCTATAACAAGGTAGAATGGAAATTTTTTTAAATGTCAGTACCTCTGTTTAACCTGCAGCAAGTGGAAGAAGTTGTCCTGAATCTAAGCCACGACAAATTGCTGTGGTTGTGAACGCCAAAGGAGGTCCAACATGCTACTAATATATATTAGTGTATATATGTGTAAAAAATTATTTTACAGTGTCAACAAATGGTATGAAGGAAAGCAATGTTTTATTTTGATCTTATCTCTTTCCAAAAATATACTCAACGAGGCAGCAATAAGGCAAAACCAGATCAGAACGGCTGAAAGAATCACAGCATGTTTTGAATGAGTCCTTGAAATTCCAAATAAACAGAAAACTAGAAAGTGTCTTTAGCCCTACACATGAGAGGACATCGAAACATGTAAAGCTTTAAATCACAACACAAAGACCTAGTGAGCCATGGGTTTGTGTTAAACTTTAAATGTCCCCTTACACAATGCCTTGGCTGTCTTCAGTGCCCCTGGTGTACTTACATTTTTTATGAGGGAAATAAAGGGTCGTGTTTTGACAGGCCAGTTCTGGCTCCATTTAAGAGAGTTGGAATAATGTATTTCAACATGGCACTGATGAACAAACTGTTTTCTGGAATAAACTTAGGAAGGGGGCAAATTTTACTCATGCTTTTAATTCTATCTGAAGTTAAATGCAATTAATTTAAATTGAATATGAAATTAATTGGATGATTCACCCCTAAAGGTTAAGACTTTTAATGATTAATGAAAACTGTAGTGAACATTATGCAAACAAAATCCTTGGTGAAAAAATGGTTCCAGATGAGTCTCATTTGCAGCAAGCCACATGAACACATTATGTTCCCTCTCAACTTCTTAACAGTTCTGGAACATTGTAGCAGCTAGGTGTTGATTAAGGTCATGTGGTTTCTTAAGCAGAGACAAAGCGCTGCTATAATAATGTGCACATAACTGACGTTAGTAATTGTTGTTTACTGTTGTCATCATTTGGAAGAATGCACTGGCTATAACGAACAAGTCTCCAGCAAGGTAAACCTTTATATGTGCATTAATAGGAATTTTACAGCATTGCGTTTTCATTATTTTGCATCACACGCTGCCTCTGAGAGTTCAGAGGCTATTCACCTACAAACAAAACATTCTAGCACTGCCACAGTCCATAAACTGTCATAGGTCTGTGTGCCAAATGACTACACAGAGACAACCAGGGATGCGTGCAATCGCTTTCAGCAACTTAACTGCCTGGCATTTCACCTAGCACATAATTCCCCCAACGCTCATAAGTCATTACAAATCACATTTGTGTGTACAGTGAAATGTTAAAAACTGGCTGAGGTGCGATTTCATGAAATCATTGATTCTGTGATGACTTTACAGCAGATAAAATTGATTAAGCTGAAAAGGTTAATAAGCTATTAAATTAGCTAATAAGGGTAATGGGTAATGTCAGCCTATTTGTACAAAACATTCTAATCGCTTTAATATTTCTTAGCATTACAGTGCAATTCTAAGCATTAATAAATTAGTAAATTAGAATTGGGACGATAATGAATTTGTATTGCTTAAAGTAATGCTCACTATTTTTTGAAGCTGTTTTTTTATACTCTACAATACATACAGCTAGTTTTGTGTATAAATATCTGACCTCTGATCTGAAAATCTCTGATCAGCTTTCTTAAGCATTACAAGGACGTCTGATTTCATGTTTACAAACATTTATGTAAACAAGTCAACTGGCATGTTCAATGGTTAATCTATGGGGCTGTTTATTATTTAACATGGGAACCAAATTCTTTCAGACCCTTCATACAGTTTTATACCACATGAAATTGCAGAGAACTCTTAGGTCATGGATATTCAAACCTCAACCCTGAATATGGTTGTGAATATGACAGATCATTTAACTTATTAGCCATTTAGCAATTACCTCTGTCTTTACAGGACACCGAAACATGTGTAGTACTCTGAAGGCTGCAACCTCTGCTAGGATTTTACAAAATAAAGGTTATAATTGATGCAATGTAAGCTGGATCAAAATTATGCTGTACCATATGTTTTCCATATGAAATGTATTGTCCATGAACCTCACACCTCACAGAGAAATCCCTCAATTTTGCAACCGCTCCATAAAGGTCAAATGTGCATGCATCAAGGCACACTCAAAACAAGCAACATATTTCATTTTACTACTATTAACACATCCTTCACATACTCCTGGCAAAGGGGCTCAATGACTTACAGCTTTTGGCTGATTTTAGGTTCACCAGCTTTATTGCTCTATAAACTTTATTTTTGAAAAGCACAACTTTACATGTTAATACGGCAATTATGAACAAGCCCATTACACAGAGCCTCTTCACGCAAAGCTGTGTGTGAGATGGATCAGAATTCCCTGGAAGGATACCACAAATACCACAAAAACACATCAGGTACCACTGACAAATCAACTATACTGACAAATAGAAACTGTAACAATTATGACGGTTTTATAATTTTATGTAATGAGAAAAAATGACACCAGCCTGTCAGAGAGTCCATGACGTAAGCTCATTTAGGTGGCCAAAGACAAGCAGCTGCAAGGCTGTAAAAGAGGCAGTGAGATAGCATATCTAGCACACAACGGCAGCGTATCTGTGTTCACAGGCTCCTATATCCCCCAGTTCAATATTGTGTTAAGAGATTAACCCTCCTAACCCTAAACCCCAGGTCTATGAAGTAGAGAGACATATAGCATTCCTGGGGAACAGAAAACCCCTGCAAAGAGTTCCCACTATCTCCCATATCATATCATGCAGAACCGAGGAGCATTATGTTCTACGTACAGATGGCAACACAGAGCTCTGGGAACATAGCACTATTTATTATGTTCCCATAAGCCATCAATCCCATTCTATGTTCCCCATTTAGGAACATGCAGCGAGGACAGTTGCTGCCCCAAAATCAGTGGACCTTAGTACCAATGATGGCAGAGAATAGAGTGGCAAAGGAGAACAAACCTTTGACCCCAGGGCACAAGGGTCAAAACACAGCAAAACCATTGTAGATTTTCAATAAAAATACAAATTGTGACATAGTGGTGAATGACTGATGCTGCTATGTGTGTCCTTTGGCATCTGTGCATCTTGGCCAGGAAGCTGATTCCATGTAAGTCTAATTCCGTCATTTTAATGTTTTTTTTTTTTGATGCACAAAAAAGTTTTTTTATATTAATCCTGAAGTAATTTCAGTTACAAGCTTTAAATCAGAATGGTTATAAGCTTTGATCACTGAAAGCAGGTGCTTTTAAGTCATGTTTACATGGTGCATGTTCAGCCATCTTTTATATTTGTTGCATGTCACACCATATGAGATGCTGCAGCTGGAATCTTGACTAAATTTCATGCCTGACTATGCAGTCTCACATGCTGCAAGTTGGCCCATATGACAAAAATCTCCTGGTGAAAAACCCATGATGCTAGAAAATGACTAGATTGTGCTTTTGTCAACCATAAAAGATTTATTACCTTGCAAACCTGTGTCAGAATCAGACACAGTCTTTCAGTTAGTGTTTAGATTTTATCAGAGATAAACCCCCTTTTACTACAGTCAAAAATGTTATTTGGATTAAATTATTTATGGCAACTCATCTGCTGTGGCCCCTCCCATGCCCTGCTGTGGCTCCACCCACCTTCACAGCAGCCACCCACTTCTCCAGCACCCAGGTTCCTTCCCACCCCAGAACAACAAGGCTCTAGGCTGACCGAGCAGCTGTTCCTAGACATCCCTATGCCAGATGGGATTCGGACACGCATACTTTTATTCTTTTCCAAAGATTTGCTAATGCTGGCTTAATGGGTTAACATATTTATTAGCAAGATTTATTAGGGCACTTCCAACTTGAACTTCTTTGTTCACTCCCTCTGACCCATGAACAAACGAACAAACGTACATAGAGGTCCCCTGGCAGGGGGATAATGACAATTTTAATTGTAATAAAAGAAAAAGGTCAGATATAGTCAGAGAGGGCGGTAATTTCTGACAACACAGACATCTATTTTTTTCTGTCTATCTGGACAGTTCACACTTGGTTGGACTGGTTCATTAGGACAAGGATAACTGAAGTGAGCTATGAGTTACAAAAGGTAACTCATAAAAAGGTTACTCAAATTTCTAAAAAAAAAAAAAAAAAGTTAACCTTTTTATAATTAGAATGATGCTAAATAGTCACAATAACATGTATCAGTGATACAGAGATCATGTACCAGATCATGTATCAAACTGCACTTCTGAACTAGGATAAACTGGTTTCTGCAGACTGCATTACTGAATGAAGCAGAACCTTGATAGGATTAAGGATAGAAGAAGGACTCATGACCCCTGTCCTCTTTGTGGACATCAACACGACACCAACAAAGACAGAACAATTTAAACGAAGAAAATAGCTCAATTTAAACTACAAATGTTTGTTTACTTTAACACAAGATATTTACATAAGGATTTTGTGTAATATATGCAATATTTGCTTTTAATCAAATCTAAAGATATTTTTGTTATTTGTGGTATCATTGCGTATACCCTTGTGCATTTGAGAGGGTCACAGAGCTCTGAGCAGACAGGAGTTAAAAACACTTATAATCAGTTAACAAATAAAATATGATTTCTGCTTTTGTAGCCATGTTATAGAACTGCACAGTTTGTACAGAAAACTGTAAAATTAACATCTTTACTTATGTTTCTAAAGCTAAAGTGTTTACTTTGGTTACAATTTCACAAGGACACTGATATTAGGAAAAGAAAGATCAGTTGATGCTTCACTTACTGTTTAGCATTCAATAGAAAAAAAAGTATGTTATGAAACCTGATGAACATGAATTTTTTTTTTTTTTAACACGAAGAAGATCTTTGCTAAAGCTCATAACATAAGGATAATGTAAGCTCGGTTTAACACAGGGATGATGTATATTCATAGGGTTAGCAGTATTTTAATGTAAACCCACAGGGTTAGCAGTATTTTGGCAAATCTGATTTTCTTAGCTCTTAAAAGATCTTTCAAAAGATGAATCACAAAGCACAAAGAAATAAAGCCCAACTTAAGATGACAGTGGAGCTTTACATGTCTGTTGTGCATTGATGAAAAGCCCCTCCCTTTCCATGGAAACATAATATATGCATCCAGGCAGCTGCTGATAAGACACCAGCAGACATTTTGTGAGATCCCATTGGAAACCAGTGGGTTCCTGAGCGGGGCTACACCTAAGAAACACTGATGCACCAAAACATGGGGAGCATTCAGAGTGTTAGGAAAGCAATTATCCTGAATCAGCTACCAATGTACGTATGGAACATGCGGGCTACATGTAAATCTACAAATTAATTATCTATAGCAACCAAAATTATTCAAACTATTTGACTAAACATGAGATGTAATTGTACAGGAGGGTTCAGGGTCCAGGCTGCAGAAACAACTAAATCATCGATTGTATACAAAATGCATAATATATAGTACACATGCACAAGTACATAACAGACAACATGAGAAATATCACATTCATGCTGTACACATGAAAATATTTTACATTTCTCCAAGGAGCAAGGTTCTGTATCAATGGCTAATATTCACAGTACATACAAAACAAAATATTACTCCTCCTAATCAGACTGCACATTATTTATATACAAATCTTTATAAGGTACCAGTCCTTTTGGATCAGTTCTATGTACTCAGCTCAGAGGGTAATTTATCGAGTGGCCTCTAACATGAAATACCTGTTTTACAAGTTTATGTGAGTTGAGTTTTGCTGGATTGCAACTGCCTTATCACCATTTGTCACACACAAGTGTCACTGGCCTTTCCTCAATAATGAGACATTTATATGTCCCTTATTTATATAGGGTAATATTCTTCTCAGTAGAAGACCCTGAGATGAAAAAGACTGAATCTTTCAGCAGAACAATAACCACCATGGCAAATATCCACATCTTAGTAACATTGAGAATCTGAGAATCTGTGGCACTGTTTGAGTGCTGTGCAGTGCTGTGCTGTGCTGTGCAGTGCTGTGTAGTGATGTGCAGCACTGTGTAGTGCTGTGCTGTGCTGTGCTGTGCTACACTAAAATGAAAAAACTGAAGAAACAGCAAATGTAAGTACATGTAAATCTAAATGCGATTCGTTCTGATTATATGAGGTTAACAGCAGAACACTCAGAGATTTCACTAAAAATCAACATAGTGTAACCTGTAGGTAAAAGAGTAAAGTAAGTCAATGACATTTGTTAACTAGGTCTCATAATTCTAGCACAAAAACTAAAGATCTGATATTTAAAAATGTGGAAAAATTAGGAAAAGGTGTGTGAATTAGATTTGTGTCACCGAACATTTATTTAAATCATGCAGCATTATAACAGCACCCAGTCTCTCTCTGTTCTAAATGTGGTAGGGGAACTTTCCAGAGCTTAATATGGTGTTCTGTGTTGATAAAAGCAAACCAGAGGCTTTAGAGCATTAGTCGGTGCATCATGGGTAAACACAGATCCACAAAAAGAACAAGTGTAGAAAATGGATTAGCAGGGCCCACCCCCAAACTAGAAGGATGAAGTAAGGATGTCACTGCTATTAAGGCTAAATATTTAAAGTGAAAGATGAGACAATGAGAGTATGTGAGAATGAGACAGTAGGAGTATGTGAGAATGAGACAATGAGGATATGTGAGAATGATACAAGGACAGAATGTCCTTAGAATCATGGAACAGAAGTAGAAAATAGACAGTACAGAGCATGTCACATAAAAAGGCTACATCTACATCTTTAGTTCACTGCACAGCCAAACACTGATGTTATTATATAAGAGCAGCAACAGTCTAGAGTTCTTGCACTGCAAGGTGTTGCTAAGTCTGTTCTGCACAAATGCACAACACTTATGAGTTGTTTTTGCTTGGTACTCCCATGGTGTGTATGTTTTTCATGGACATTCAAAACAAACAAAAAACACATTCATGTTTTATGTCCAGAATTTTAGACATGAATGCACAGGAAAAGATGTACCTCTAGGAATCATAAATCATGTTCCATGTTTCCAAAATTTGACCATTATTTCATTCGAATAGACTACAGTTAAAATAGACAACTCACCAAGACGACTCCCAGTAATACTGCAGTATCCCCATAGACCAAGTTAGTTCTACTAAGGAGCATGCAGAAGACCATTCCAGGCAGATGTCATTCCTTATCCTCCAACTGGTGAGCAGTTTAAAAGACTGGATTATCTTAGAGATAACATTTCTGGTATTACAGTGACAACACCTTATTTATAAGTTTACTTGTGGCTGTCTCATGGTAGAAATGGTGTTAGGCAAAAATGTAGATTAGAACCCAAATTGGTATGACATCACACAGCCAAACAGTAACACAGGTATGTTTATAGATTAATGCTAGTTGTGTGGTACATATTTAGTTCTAGTCAGGAAGTAGCAAAGCTGATCCAGCTCAAGACCACTAAAAATTAAAAAAGAACTGACAAGCAGGAAAGATGGTCCTTCTGAAGACTGACCTAAAGTTTCATCAGTCCAAGCCGAGACTGATTTATGTATACACATAAAGAGATGTGGATAATCATTTGTGTCTGTACAGTACATTTGCAAGGGTGGGTGTGTGTGCGTATGAGCAAACATGTGGCACCAGAAAAGATCAGAAACTGAAGTCACAGCCATGCTGATGTTGACAGCTATCTGAAGCCTCAGCAACTGTAGAAGCACCTTTAATACCATTAAATCTAATAACGTTCTTTAGTAGGACTCCTTTGGACAGAGACCAAATTATTTAATCACTGAACCTTCCTTACCAAGCTTCTCACTGCTGCAGAATCATGAATGGAAGATTATACAATTTTTTACCAAATATTTATACTATATATATATATATATATATATATATATATATATATATATATATATATATATATATATATATATATATATATATATATATATACACACAGATATAGGTTATATATATATATTTTTTTTTTCATTTCATATATATATACACATACACACACACACACACACACACACACACACACACACTGATTGATCTGTGGTTAATCTAGGAGAATTTGCCATCCAGGAATTAGGCACCTTATAAGGCATCCTGTATGTCAGGCCTCGGGCTAAGAGAATGCAACCAGGTGGCAGCTGAATAAGAGAAGGTTATATTCACCTTAGTTTTTATCAAGTACCTGTTCTACTAGGTTAACATCATTGCTTTCTGTAATATTAACATAGAGATGCAAAAGCAGAAATTGTCTTCCTCAGATTAAATCTCACATCAGATTTGAGGCCATGAGGTTGAATTAATTTGGTGGAATGACTCAGCAATGGACAGACCAGGCTAGATCCAATTCAACACAAAACCTTTGACCTGAGAAATTTGGAGAAACTTGCTGAGAAAAGGTCCTTGCTGAGGACAACCAGATGAGCACTGTAGACTTGTTACAGTCGTATCTTGTAATAGGCGCCCTTTGAACATTCTCTCATTTGTTTGCTAATTAAATTTTTGGCAGTATTTTTATGTTAATCTGCACCTTTCTGAGCCTCTTGTTGTTGTTCTCTGTTCTAGTTCTACTTATTGCCACAGGTGAAACTCGACCAAATTAAGACATAATAAAAAGTGTTTCATTTCAACTGTAAACTCCTAAGGATTTGAAACTGAAGACATTGCATGTTTCCTCTCCTTTCAAAAGTTGTTTTGGTTCTGAAATAAACATGCAATCTGAAAAACGTCCACTATACTGACAAATCATTGTCTGTACATGTTCAGCTAAGCCTACACCGATTGATCCGTTCATCTCGATTTAATTCTAGACACCAGACAAAAGCAGAGAAAGTTACTCAGAAAGTTAGTGTCATCTCTGAGTTTAGAAAGGATAACTGTTGTCAGGGTTATTGAGCAAATTGCCACTATCCGAATGGGTTTGGAACATACAGCATTCATAAGTGTTGCTGTCATATCAGTGAGAATTGCAGTAAAAAAGGACAGTGTAATTCTGAAAGAGAGTGATGAGATGTCCTGAATGACTGATACATGCACTGTACCACCAAAATAAAAGACAGTTGTGGATTAGAGCCTCAGCACTAATAGAGTGCCTCATATTGAAATCACAACCAAGTGCATCCCAACTACAGGCAGAACATGACCCAGTCCGTTCATAACCCAGAATAAAACAAACCTTTTAGTGGGTATTGCTTATTAAGGTTTTAGATACATCGTTTGGTAATGGTCTTAAAAGTCCTACCTGGAGCTCACACCATGCCACCTCCACTGTTGTCTCTGTGTCTAGACCTTTGTAGACTGTCTTGAACGACCCTCTCCCGATTTCGATATTGAACTTCAGGTACCTTCCATCAGGTGAGGTGGCCACGGCTTTAGTCTCAATGTCCTCTTTCTCTTCCTGCTCCCATCGTCTCTCCAGTTGGCGCCGGGCTACAGTCTTTTCGGATTTGATGACTTCAGCGTCCGAATCTGAACTAGCATCTTGTGCCGCAGGGGACGGAACCGAGTCACCCCATGTTTCTGAAGGTGAAGCGGGTTGTGGAGTAGAAGTATCCGGACTGGAGACAGGAGACGGAGACGAAGGAATGTCGACTTTCGGTTCCTCTGTTCTTCTCTCGGATAAAATATTCTCTGCGGACCACGATAATGTTTTCGACAGTGTCCCATTATAAAACTGTGGCTCAATATCCACATTCAACTTGTGAAGCACATACGAGTTTCTTCTTGCACTCAGTGGATGCGTTCGGAGCACTGGCACTCTGGACAGACAGTCATTATCTATATCAACAGGTACGACCGGGAAACTCAGTCCAGAAAGCTCAACTTCGGCATGTGACATGCTGCGAATTAGTAAAAAAAATGCAAGGCAAACCGAACTAACCCTTATTGCTCAATTTACACCTATCTAAAGCGGTAAATATTTGGGGAGCTGTAAGTGGTGTTCCAGGAGAACATCTTGTTCTCGCTCGATTTATTTAATCTATCCTTGTTCTTTCACAAACGTCTTCAATTCTTGAGAATTCTTGATACGAAATCTAAGAAAAAAAGGAACAGTAAATATATTTACATGCCAGAAAAATAAACACTGCTTAGACTGAACTGAGTTTACAAACTACATAGTTCACGATTAAATCAATTTAATATGATTAACGTGCAAACCCTTACCTTGTTTTGGCGATTAACAGTCACAAATGACTGTTCAAAAGGCACACATTTCTTCACGCAACGTCTTGTCCGAGTTTGCAGGTCTGATAAGGCAAGCTTGCAGAAACCTTCTAAAGCACGAGCGCGAGCGGGAGACAAGCCGCCACTGTGCGCTCACGCGCCCTGGCTCCTCCCCCTTTACCTGAAGGTCGCAGTTTTCTAAGTTGCGCTAGACGTGTAGCGGTCCGTCCGAATACTTAAACGAACTTTGTGGTGTCATGATGTTTTTTCTTGTAGCAGTAGACGGTGTAACCTTCTCGTGACAATTTCGATTCAACCAAACATGATGTGTTATGTAAAATCAAAAATAACTTTGTGTAGTGTATTTTTTCTCATGTTTTTTCTATCATTATGCGATGTGTAGCTCTTCACAAACAGAACTAAACAGAGCCAAACACACAATTAGAATACATTTTTATAGTTATTCTGATTATTAAAATCTTTCCTTACAAAAAGACTATTCAGTTTTTAGTCTTTAGTTTGTAGCTGTTGGGTGACGCAATGGCAATATTGCCTCTTCACACCTCATATATTTGACCAGACTAAATATATGGAAACATGAGGTGGCAGCGTAAGCGTGGACCTTAGCTGGCAGTGCAACACAGATTTTTAGAGAAATATTTGGTTTACTTTGTTAAATTACGTTTTAATTGATAAACTCCGGGGACATCTCCGCACATTTACCTTTTACTTTCGTTAGGGTTTTGTTTTCATTTAAATATATTAGAATAATATATAGTTAAATGTAAATGCTAGCTGTATTTTTAAATATCGTTTCACACAAAATTTGAACTATATTAAATAAAAATAATAATAATGGCACATACTGAGGCCATTTGCCACCACCTCACTCATCATGTCAGCAACCATCCCTCCATTTTCTCAGCCGTTCCCCTTTCTCTCTCGAGTTTTCACTGGGGGCGAAGCGGTCAAAAAGTAAGTTGCTTGGGCATCACGCTATAAGAAGCACAAAACAGGATGAAAGAGCTATGAGATTAAAATATCTACAATCTATGTGAAACACACACTGAAAATCATATTATGAGCAACATGTAGCTACTATTTACTCTTTCATAAAGAAAAGTGAACTGCACTAAACTGCACTAAATTCACAATCATTTCAAGTAAAATCACGTTGACAGTAAAGTATCATGACATGAAATTGTATCTGTAGATGTAAAACGTTTTCCATTACGTTTTTTCACAATGAGGAAAGGTAATCAATATTTATGCTGGTCCAGCACCAGTATAACATGATTTTACTCCAGGTGGCAAATACAGCTCTTAAAGGCACTATCAATGCCTTTAATGCCCTAAACGTATTACCCTCACACCGTCATGATTGTTGTAAGAGTTATGATGCAAGGTTTCAAGGTTTATTTTGAACTCTTTTGAGCGAGTTTTGTTACGTATTCACATATATTTAATGTATTCAACTACGTGAAACAAAATACACACTCGAACAATAAACAATCAGGACAGTAGAGCATAAGCAGAATACTGAGGACAGTTCTCCACTTGGTCTGTATATATCTATGACAATGCCACAATATCTCTGCTTCTGGAGAAAAGCAAACTAGGAAACATACAAATATGAATTATTAATATAATATACCTAATGTTTTACAATTATATGACTACTACTATTGCCAAATTACACCTCAAACATCTATTAATCTATTAAATATGGAATTATTCTTCATTACATCTCAAACATATCCGTCATATCCGTGGGTTAACCATGAGGGTTCCATTGTAACAGCATCATCCTCGCGCTAATTGAAGGTTTGTACAACAGAGGGCGACACTTCAGGACTTAAAACCTTTACAGACGTGAACTAAAATCGCCTTGTTCCCTCGTCATCACACATTCTTCCAAAACAATTGTTGCCCCAAATTTAGCCTGCTTGGCTCAGGCTTAGTGTTCTAATATCGACCAAAAAGTCACTTCTAATGTCACTGCTGAATGGGCAACTATTGTGCTTTTGTTAATCCTGATGTTACACGGATTATGACAGGTATTCCCATCAGTTAGATCAGTGGTTCCCAAAGTGGGGGGCGCGCCCCCTAGGTGGGGCGCGGAGCTATTGCAGGGGGGGCGCGGAGCTTGAAAGTAAAACGTGCACATGTGTCAATATTAGGGATGCACCTATTCCGATATTAATATCTGAAAAAATTCTAGATCGGGTATCGGGGACAATGTGACCGATCCATAAAAACAGATCTACTCAGTCTAATTCTATGCTTGTATTGCTTGCTTTTCGGAGTTAGTTCAACCTTAATACTCGCGCTGGTGGTATTCCACTTAGTTCGTTTATTTGCTGGTTGACCAAAATAAACCTGGGCTCCAGCAATACTTCACTGTTCATACATGAACTGATGAGTTGTCCAAAGCTCATTTAATGCGTTACTTACAGAAATAAAATAAAGAGCAGTGGTCTGACTCGGTCTACGGCGGAAAGCTAAAAAAACAATATTCCATACGCGCGCTCAACTCGAGACAACTTAAAGAGACAGTACACATATTTCTGGCCGTTACATGCTTTGTGCTCTGCGTGATGTCTGCGCTTGCAAACTAGCCGCATATGTATTGCTGTTTCTCTTATTTCATCTCCTTATTTATTTTAAATTATATTTAGAATTTTTGAACTATTTAAAAGGTTTCTTGCAGTTTATTTTTTTCATGTTTGACCAAAGTTGTGAACCTATTGTTTTTGTAAGTTTCAGGTTCTTTGGTATTATTTATTTTACATTCAATGTTATATTCATAATTGCACTGACTGAACAAATGCAAGTTGTGTTGTTTTTACATGTTTTATGTGTGTTTAAGTGTGCTATACTGGTGCAGAGTTTTCAATAAACCTGTAATTCAGTATGTCTGTGTTTAAAAAGAAATGCTTTAAGTCGATTCAGCAGTTTTACTCTATCAGATCGGTATCGGCAGAGGCGGTCTTTGCATAGAGGCGTGGCTAGGCAACTGCCTTGGGCCCCTCCCACTGCAGCCCACTGTAGGGGCCCCCTGATTAGCTGACTTATTTCTCGCATATTAATGTTGATGGGCCCCCTACCTAATTTCGCCTTGAGCCCCCAAATTGCTAAGTCCGCCACTGGGTATCAGATCAGTATCGGCCGATACGAAGCCTCAGATATCTGAATCGGTATCGGAAGTGAAAAACATGAATCGGTGCAACCTAGTCAATGGGGGGGGGGGGGGGGGGGGGGGTGTAGGGGGGGTGCAAAAATATTCTCATCTACTAAAGGGGGGCACGGCAGAAAAAGTTTGGGAACCACTGTAACAGTTAGATGAATGTGCAGCATGTACACAAAATGCACCCTCTTAAAAACAAGATTCTATGAGTCACTGATTGCTTGTAGTTCGATCTTCATTTTCTAGCAGTTAATGTATCTTTGAGGTCTCTGCCTCTCTTAAAGCATGTCAAAACATTTCAAGGATTGCAACATAGATAAATAAAAACCACTCTCTAATTTATTCATACACTTACATTTGTATAAAATGTGGTCAGAGACAGATACAGACAAGAAGAGTAATGCTACTGGGAAAATTGTTGCAAACTGTTGAAAACACCACCAGTACCAGCACATTTACAAGAACACTGGGTTCGTCTCTTCAGATGTCTTTGCCAGGAAGCATTGGAACATTCCCAAAACGTCTTTTGGGTTTGAAATAGCACAGAGAGGAGATATTCAAGTAGAACAAGTCTGCTGGGATTCACAGCACTACAAGGAACAAAATCAAACTTTTTGTACACTAAAGAAAGGGCTTGGACAGCATCTGATGTGTGACATGAGTCAAATGACCTTTTAGGCATTTGCATGATATCTTGGAGTGAAATTCTGTCTCCTTTTGCTAAATTCACTGAGTAATTCAGTTTGTCAGGTGTAAAACCACAGATTCAGAATGGTTCCAACAAGGATATGATGTATTCAGGGTTATCTACACAATAAAGACCTTAAATGCAGTGATTAAATCAAAGAGTGAAACGGAGTGCTGGTTTTCCAGTCATAGCTTAAGACAGAAACACTTAAATGGGATTCTACAAAAATCCAATTTAATCTACACTTAATCTGTGCCAGGAAATCCAGCAATTGCAGTCCATGTGCCAGAGAGATGATCCCAGTAGGTCAAAAATAAAAAGATCAGTCTGGGTTTAAATGAACCCAAAAATCCCCCTCTCGAACGCCAGAGTTGGAAACGTATGACTCAGAAGAACTTGACGCCCTTCCCATCATCCATCGTGATGATTTCAGCCTTTCCTTCAGCCTGCAGGGCCTGCAACGAGCGCAGGAGCATCCACTCCTCCAGTCCATGGAACTCTGGGAAATCATCACCTTATTTAGCTTGTATAGAACTTCAACAGACATTACTTAAATATTCAGTGAATTAACAAATTTATCAGAACTCCCTGATAAACACAAACTACTTAACAAAAACTACTATTGCTTATAGAATTTCATATGGTACCATCATTTTACAGTGTAAAATATATGGACTTAATTCTAAAAATATTTGGTGTATAAATAATGTTTTCACTCATTTGTTTTTACATGCAGCACTCTAGGACTGCAATATATTCTGAAAAAAATATTTAAAAAATAACTTTGTACTCCAAGTAACATTGTATATATTTTTTTTTTTCCAATACAGTAAATCTCTCTCCTCAGAAAAGGTTGAAATGACATCAAAGTACCTTCATTTTCTGTGTCATCTCCATTAGAAAGTTCATAGAGTGTAAACACGGAGTTGACCATGCCATTTTTAGAGACCTAGACAAAAGACAGTTAAAGGGTGAAAAGTTTTCACTTCAAATAAGAGCATCTTTACTCATTTAATATCAATGCATGTCAGCCAATATTTACATAAAATCTATATGAACACACAAGCTTGTTCCATAAAACATTAAATATATATATATATATATATATATATATATATATATATATATATATATATATATATATATATATATATATATATATTCTAAAAAACCTTTTATTTAACATTGAAATTTGCCCAACCATTTTAGATATAGATTTTTTATAGCTGCTCCTATGAAATACTACAATCAAAGCAAATCCAGAAAATTAAAATGACAATAAAAATTGAGAAAGATTTTTTTTTTCTGATTTAGAAGTTATATACTTACTAAATATATTAAACATACTGGAACACTGTAAACATGATGTCAGAATAGAAGCTAAGCTCACCCATTGATAAATCAGATTGCCCCATTCCTCAGGTCTTCGCCACATGATTAAACAGCGCGTTTTATTTTTGTCTATCCATTCCAGGTTCCCTGTGATCAAATCCAGTAATGAAAATGCTATTTTTTATAACTCCCTTGGATATAACGATTGTCCATAACATGGCCAGAACTGAGGCAATATTTGAATAATTTGCAATTCAATTATAATTTTTTTACTTCTCGACTTACCTTTTTTTCTCAGTTCCTCAAAGATGACTTGAATGGCCTCAACTGAGAGCTTTCCTGAGTCCCAGAGTTCAGAGACAATAACCAAGATGTCGTTAACCCTATACACATAATCAGCCTGCGTATGTCAACTTAAGGTGTTTGAAGAAGTCTGACTAGAATAAAACTTGGTCAACAATATTACATCCAATTACCTAAATGATTCATAACATCAATTATACGCAGCCCAAAGTTGTAGAGCACGCCTTAAAAGAACTTTAAAACTTTTTTTTTTTGCAGTGTCATTCATGCATTGGTTTGAGTGGCAGTAAGAGCTGCCAAGAAAGGATACTCTCCATCTTTCTGTTGTTGAACACAGGGCTCTCCTGCGCTTCCAGCACGTCCATGGTGTACAGTTTACCATGACGGCAGTAGGACAGGGCGAGCGAGCACCACGCCGCCAGCTGCTTCTGTCTAGTGTCAACATTGGGTTGTAATCTATAAAATATTAGCACATTTTCTCAGAAAGAAGGTAGATAGGAAGGAGCTTTTGCTAACGAACTATCTAACAGGCAAACTTCACATAGCTAAACAGCTGTCTGGCTAGGTAAAATAAACAAGTATTCAATACATACATTGTCTTATATGATGCGTATATGCATAGAAATCACTAATAATATCAGCAATAATTTCCTTTCTTGGGAATCTGTGCAGAAATGTCTCGTTAACCCAGTACCTGTCCAACACTGAATACTTCCGTAGCACTTGCTAGCTACTATATTCCCGGTTACACAAAAGAGACCAAAAATGTTTTTATGAGTTTATATCGTGTATTATATTCCTAATTCATACTGTTACAGATTCTCTAAAATGCAAGTACTCACGTAAAAAATGGGGGGAAATTGTACTGCCAAGGCCACTCAAAACTCATCTCCAAAACAAACGCTGTCAACTTCGCTGATGTCTTAAGGTTAAGCTTCCGGTATGGCGGACACGCCGTGAATCGCCTGTCAAAATAAAAGTCACACTTAGTCTATACGACTATACGAAACCTCCAAATGCTGTGAGTGTGAAGGGTTTCTTAATACCATAATCCTGGAATCTTGTAGCAATCTTAAAATATGCTTTTCAAACGACCAAAATAACAGCATTGGTACTGGGATTTCGTGGGGAGAACGTTTATACGATTTTTGTTTAAAAGTTTAAGAATAAAGTACAATAATGGAAACAGGATCCACATAGGAACTAGCTGTAAACTGGTCCTCCACACACCAAGGGGCGCTGATTTCTGGTGGCAAGTATCGAAGGTCTCCATAATAGTTAGACGGCGGGAGTCTAGTCCTGAGATAAACATTGTATACCATTGATAAACACTGACGGTGTTACTGCTAATCTAACAATGCTCTGACGTTTTCTTATTACTCCATAAGGTACTGCAACCTCTTCAAGTGATTCGGGAATTCATTTGTGTAAGCCTGGTGCAGCAACTACGATACGAACTTTTATACTGTAGTGCATACACCGCGCAGCTAGCTAGTCGTGTAGATGCAACTCTAGCCAACATAACGATCACAGTTTTTAGGCGTCGTGTAAACAACTACCTCTGGTGGAAACCAGTGTTAAGTTACGTTGTCCTTCGGTATATATTGTGCTGTTACTGTAACAGTAAAAACGATGGGTAACTTGATTTATGTTAGCTAGATAGCTACCTGTTAGCTGTACATGTTCGTGCTAAATAGCAAATTATCGTTTATTGGAATTAGAAGTTGTTCTAACAGTAGAAGTTGAACTTACTGACCCGTTGCCATTTCTCAGTTGTCGCGATGCAGGCTGTGGAGGAAACGGAGTCCTCTCTCACGGACAGAGTAGAGTTGATGGGAGTGAGAGAGGAGGACAAGGCGAGGGAGGAAGAGGGGCAGAAGAGTAAAGGGGACGAAGATGCAGCTGAAACTGACATGGAGACCATGAAGGATGACGAGAGAGGTACAGAAGCAAGCATGCTGCACTTGTTTGGCTCGTACATTTTGTTTAAGCTATATTGTTTTAGGTTTCATTAAAAGTAATGCTGAGGGCTGGTGGACAGATTAAACCTGGTCTTGGACTAAACCCATGACTCTTCCACTGCTAAGATGAGGAGAAAAACAAAGAAACAGAAGATGACAAGAGGGAAGGAAAGAAGACGGAAGAAGAGGCGAATGGAGGTGGACAGACGGGGCAGGTGGAGGAGGAGTGGGAAATCCCTTACAGTGATGAGGAGATGGAAGAGCCCATGAGCTGGATGCCTCCACCTGCGGAGATCAAACGCTTGTACGAGCTCCTGGCTAAAGGAGAGATGCTGGAGCTGAAGTGGATTCCTCTGCCTCGAAGAGCACCCACTCCTCCATGCACACCTTCTCCAGAGAGAGATGGAGAGGACTCGCAGGAGGCCAGGCAGGAGGAGAGTGAGCGCAGGTGAATCTCTCTGTGTTTCCTACGATTCTCTTATGCGCCCAGTAAAGGCCAGCAGATGAGTTGAACGGATGAGTTCAGTTCAAACAATTTCTGGGAAGTGGCAGTAGTCTTGATTTATTTTGAAGGTTGTATATGTAATGTAGTAAAAATAGTGATGGTGTGGTCAAGACATTTGTAGTAACCAGTGTTTACAGTCTTTGGGGTTACTACAAACAGTTGTTATTTGTATTTCTGTTCAGTTTGGTACTTTTGTTATTCCAAGTCACCTGGAATAGTTGGTTGTAGGTCACAAAGTCTTAACTGAAATATTCTTAGCCTCATGTGGTTTTTTGTCTGTTTCAGGGCGCCTTCACCAACAGAGTTTGATTTTGATGAAGAACAAACTATTATGACACCCAAGAGTGCCTTCCTGAGCCGGCGTAGGACACCAGGTATGCCAGCGTTGGAAGCACAGAACACGCGCATGAGTATTTCATTAGTTGCCATTTAGTTTCAAGGAATCCCTGTTCTTTCTTGGGCTGCCTTGAGGGATTGTCCACCATCACCTTGGTCTTGCTCATTATGTGACTAGGCCTGTCTTAATGTAAAGTTCCTTAACGTATAGGCTATTGCTAAAATGTTACCAGTTTTGTGTATTTGATTCCCTAGAACAAAGTGATGGACTGAAACCCTCGTACCCATCTGAAACTCTTCAGGCATAATGGAAGAGATGCTTCTAGTTCAGCAGTGCAGTGATGCCACTGTTGCTGTTTCTCTCTTTGCAGGCTCATCTGCACGTTCTGCAGTGAAGCGTGAGGCCCGTCTGGACAAGGTCCTCTCCGACATGAAACGACACCAGAAGATTGAAGAACATATCCTACGGACAGGCCGTGACCTTTTTAAAAGTGACAGAACTCCAGCTGGGCCGTCCGCACAGGAGCGCCTGTCACCCACCAGTCAGAGAGAGAGAGACAAGGAGAGAGAGAGAGACAGTGACCCCAGTACTGTCTTCAGCCCCAGGCAGAGGAGATACTGAGAACATGAGCATGTAGATCTTTTTTTATGGGCTTTTATGCCTGTGATTTAATTTTATTTTTAAGAACACAATTTTGTTCACAGTTGAGAAATATACTGTGTTTTTTCACAGCCAAATGTAAATGTGTGTGTGGATTTAAATATGTTGCTGTCAGATGTGTGAAAGACATAACATAAAATATTTTTTTTACTTTGCTGGACCTTTGCAGGAAATCTACATGTGTGTTGTGTATTGTATTGAAATATGTATGTATGTGGGGGGGGGGGGGGGGGGGGGGGTACTGTACAGAAATATGTCTACATATGTGTGTACTGTATTAAAATCACTCGCCTAGATGCAGTGCTGTTACAAGTAAAACATATTCTTGTGACCAACTGCTTTAAGTGGTTAAGAGTACAAAAATAATGTCAATTTTTTTTTTATTAACTAATTAACTTTTTTGTTTCTTTTGTACATATTGCATTTTACTGGGATGCCCTAGTAATATTTCAATTCATTATATGGGATACAGTATAGTTGGGTGGTAGCAAAGTTCTCGGTTGGTCCTGGGTTGGTACTGAATTACTACCCTTATGATTGCGGATTATTATTATCAGAGGTGTCAATTCCAGGTTCAGAAAGTAAAAGTCCTCACCAGGATTTTGCTCAAGCTTGCTAGATTTTCTAATTAGTGCAATCCAGGTAAAAACAATCCAGGAAGCCTGAGCAAAATCCTGGTGAGGACTTTTACTTTCTGAACCTGGAATTGACACCTCTGATTATTATTCTTAAATTCAGTTTTTGTAATTGAAAATAGTGCAGTTGAAAAGATTTGTAAAGTATATGTAAGGGGAGCATGTTACAAACATTCTTATAGCTTTGTTTTCTAACAAAATAAAAATGAAAACAGAATTTGCAAGCTGAGGTCAAGGAAGGGTGGGCCAACAGCAGTTTCAACGTCCTATTTGCTGTTAACGTGCACAGTACAGACATCAGACTGGTCACACACTGGAGATAAGTATATATATTTGCAATGAGAGACTGAAGTACAGTAGTGTTTTCATTTAAAACTGGGGGAATACATATTTAACAGATTTTACACTACACACAAATAATGAAACATTAATGAAAAGAAACTGCATATCTGATACACATTACTAAGTACTTTTGTTTTTTTAACCTGAAGTACTTGCATAAGATAACTTTGGCCTGATGCATATTCCATTATATGGGTGTCTTAAAAAGCACCACACAATCACCAGTGTTTGTTTTAAAATGAACTGATGTAGTGTATTGGCGTGCGTGTATGTATATATATATATATATATACACACATAATTACACTACATATATATATATATATATATATATATATATATATATATATATATATATATATATATATGGACAATGGATTCAGAACCAGCTTTGTTGTGTAGTTTGCTACTATATCTGTAGTTTTTTTCTTTTGTCATTCCAGAAGTATATTAGTTCAAACAAACAGAACATTGTGCAAGCAGCTTACAAGTACTACAGGGGAAGTATGTTGTCATATATTCAGTGTTTAGTTAGGACAGAAGGAGAGGCCATGAGATGGAACATGAAAAGTCCTGAAAAAGCCACATTGTATTAAATAAGCAACAAGTATCTTCCAACAAATACAATACATAACGACTGGGATTTGTAACAAACAAGATGGCCTCATCAAAAAACTAAAAATAAATAAGGAAACAATAACACCAGTTCTGTTGGTTATGTACACTCACATTTGTAAAAGATTTTCTGTGTAAATACTCTTCTCCAGCCCAAAGTAAATCAAACTAAAATTATACACAATTCCAGAATGGATAAGGCAGCTTCATAGATAAATGTTTTTCACCCAAAACTTCAAGGTTGTCTCAGGGTTTCAGGGTTTACATTTTCATGTGTGTGGGAGATATATAGATAGATAGACAGATAGATACAGATAGTGCTGGTAAAGACATACCTGAAAGTTCTGCTTTAACTGAATGTACTATTGTACATCTGGCCTTAGAGCAGGACTTTTAAGTAAAATCTTACCCTTAATGCTTCGGTTAGTACATTTAGCCAGACAATCTATAAACAATATGCTAGCATGTACAAAATAATACATTCCAAAGCCCTGAATTATCTTCCCTCCCAGACAAAATGTTTAAGTTACATGTTATGGATTTTTTTTATTGAAACAGGAGGTTATTAACCTACCTGCTTTTTCATGAGAGTTCTTTCAGAATTTTTTTCAGATTCTTCTTTCCTTTTATAGGGTTCGGTCTTGCTTATGAAAAACTTTTAGGTTTTATTGCCATTTGTTTCCATTATCGTAACATTACATTTAAAATATGCGCAGGTTTAGATACTGAATTATCAAAATTTCAAAATGAATTATATCCTTTAAATTTATTATTTCTTGCACACAACCATGACATGCCTATATATTCGGTCACTACAATTCCTTATGTGCCCTAAAATGCATTTATAATGATGCATATTGCCTCAGCTGCTCAAACATGTGCATTTGACACAGGCCTAACCATTGTGCAAACACTGTTATGTGTTTTGTTACAATCTTTTTGCCAGAATAGGTTTCATTCATCTACTAAAGCTATCCTATATGGAGTACATGAGTCTTGATGATATTCATAGTACTGTACTGTGTTATAGTATAATTATAGCACAACTATTACAGTTCCTGTAGAGTAATGTCCTCAGATTGAGTTTAATCTTTTAGCTTCAGATTCACTTAGCTATTTAACTACTCCTTCAGTCTCATTTTATCAACCATTTCATCTATACCGCACAATCTCCATGGTTGTGTCCAGTCTCTCTTAGCCGCTTCTCAACGCAACCCTATTTGAAGGCCCCACCTACTGCAGTCCCCTTTCTTAGTGGGTCACAGTGGTGGGCATGTCCAGGGTAGCCATGCGACTGCTGTACCCATTGGCCTGCTGAGGCAAGGGGGTGTGTCTGTCCAGGCAAGGCTTCGCCGGAGGTGTGGGGGGGCCATGGGAGCGTGACGAGCTGCCGGTAAAGAGGCGCAATGCCCCACGACAGATGAGGGAGAACCAGTAGACCTGGGGCGCCATGAGGAGCGCTGCTCCCATATTGCACTGCCAGGGCACCGCCAATGGGACAAGATAGAACGGGATGGAGGCATACCTGCGAAAACAGGAGCGAATATTAAACACAAGCCTCCAAGAAACAGGGAGGCAACAAGATTCTAGTGAAGGCAAAACAAAATAACAACAAAAAGCTCATATCTTTTGAGTGTTGCTACACAAACAGTACCGTCACAGTTTGGAAAGTTAGAGAGAGTAAGAAGGAGAGAAGGCCAGAGGAAAGGACGTGAAGAGCCATACCTGCCATAAACATAGTAGAGGTAGGGGAAGAGAAGGACTCGACAGATGAAGAAAGTGACCAGCATGAGAGCCCCATTCACTTTGTGAAGTAGCGTGTGCTGCTGTTTGTACTGAGAGAGAGCGCAAGTGAGAGGGTGAACAGAAGCCGCCCAACTCGAAAGATCAAATGAAACGCAGTGATGAAAGAATGAAAGAGCAAAGCTGAGAAGAACATGAAACATTATGTAAAATATGGGTTCACCGTTATCAAAAACCATTTGCAAACTTGAGCACTAATTATTCAAAAAGTAGTTTGTTGAAGAAAAGCAGTAGGCTATTCTAAAAAAACAAACTCTACACCCACTCAACTAAAGACAAGTGAACAAAGTAATAAGTTAGTCAAGTGCAGTCAGCAATCAGACCAGCGCCAAGTGACCACAGCTAAAAAACAGCTAACACCCAGTTTTACTTCCAGACTCCTTTTAAATGTACAAGTACCTGAAACATCTCAGTACTACCTCTATGTCAATGCGTGTCTTTCAAAAACCACCCAGCGTGATTGCCCTCTGAAGTTGAGAGGTCTGCCTATATTATGCTAATGCAATAATAAATCTATAATTAATAGATGTATTCAGCGTACGTTTAAACAGTAGATGTAACACATCTTTCTTGGAGAAAGTCCTCTACGTGCCCTTGAGAATCAGACCTCATACTTAGCCATATTACATACAAGCCCACACACTTGGCCATGTGCCAAGCAGCTGAGCACCCAGCAGTGACCAGGGGATGGGGGCGGGGCTAGGAAGGAGGATCCTGTATCTGGTGTTAAAGCTCATCTAGATTCAGGAGGCTATATTCAGCAGTAGCTTAGAGAGGGCAGCTAGTTAAATGGCAGCTACAGATCTGAGGAAAATCCCCTTAACATCCCTTTGCCACAGATGTATCAGACAACCAAAGTGTCCATTTGCCTGCAGTATAGCTTAAAAGGTTGAGATGTTAGTCTTCAGAGTGCACTGCATGTGTCATGCCAGGACTTGCATATTGACAAGCGTTCTATTTTCACTTTGCCTAGGCCTATGGGGATGGCCTAATATTTCCATGTCAGCATCTGTTAATTGCAGCATGTCCCTTATGACTATGCCATAAAAGATGCATTAAGGTCCAATGTAAGCACTGCATACTAAATACTGCAGCCAACATTGTTTAAGATGAAGTATGAGTGATGCATCGTTAGTATAATACCACAGGGGCAGACTGAAAAACACTCATCTGATCAATAATAGATGTACCTGAATGAGGATCTTGCCTAGGCAGACGGAAGGAGTGCTGAGTTCTGCTAGGAACATGACGCCCTGGAAGTAATCACCCTTCCCCTGTCTCCAGAACTTGGAAAGTGAGAACAGACAATACAGTTAGTGTGTAGCCAGCGCTCACTGATAAGTAGATCTGATGGTTCTTCAGACTTAAATAAAGCGTAGAGTTGGATTCCAGTGGAAAATTCACCCTGTCTTCTACATTCCATATTCCTCAAAAATGGCAGTATGCAATATCATGCTTTTAAAACTTTCCAGTAAACAGTAAATATGGAGGCATCACCAAAATGTAAAACTGAAAGCTGAACTGTCATTGAAATGAAGTCAGAGCAGAACCTCACATGCCTATGGTAAGAGGTTAAGTAACTGCTATATCTTTAGTCAATAAAACAATATTGAAGTCTGTTTAAGCTGTGAGCAGCTTTTGCTCTACAGGTCTATATTTTCAGCGCTATGTCTTAAATAAGTTGTGATGGTGAAGAAACCTAACACTACATGCTGATCTGACTGGGTTTAATCTAGGCCATAAATCGGGTCCTAGTTTTTATTTCTCAAAACAGCTACAAAAACAAAAACATGCCAATATTCCATGGAAACAGTTACCACAGAGACAGGGAAGCAGACAGTGACCATAACAACGTGATGCAAGACCATGAGGAACTCTCTATGGAGGTATCTTGTAAGTGCCGCAGATTTTGACTTGGGCCTGTCATCCGCCTCATGACCTTTGACATGGAACTTGTGCCAGTAGCATAGGAACATGGCATAGATATCGTAGACAAAGTAGGGCACAGCAAAGAGGATGTAGGAGATGGTTAGCCAGTGCCTGAGAGAAAGAGTCACAACAACAATAACAGAAAAAGAGAGAGAAAGAAAGAATGAAAGAAAGGTTGCACAATAAATTGGCACAAGTTCTACAGAGCAAAGCTTCTGTCAAAATACAGACGGTGACTTTGAAGCTACAAATTTACGAAACTTGCACTAGAAATCCATGAAGATTTGTGAGATCAAAGTGATAATGTAAAAGAAAGGGCATATAATTTTCTGCATAGTTGTTTTTAACAACTTATTTTAGTATTATTTAGTATTAATTATATGTATATAAAGTGAATACTGAATGAATGCAGAAATTAATTCTAACATGCACTAATAAAGAAAGCTTGGAAATACTGGTTAAAACCATCTGCTCACAGGGGAATACCAAATGTTATGCATGAATATAGGTTCTTATGTTTGCACAAATATATTTCTCTGTACAGCGTCCTTGGGTACTTTGAAAGGCGCTATAGAAGTGGAAATTATTATTATTATTATTATTATTATTAAAATTAGGATTCACCAAGATTGATTTCAAGCTCATAGTAATACTGACTGAACTTACTGATCGTCAATGATGTCATCACAGGAAGTTGAGATGATGTATCCAGCTGAGGAGGCCATGATGGCTTGAAGGGATGAAACCAACCTATCAGACATGAGACACATAAGCCTATGCACAACAAGATAAAAACAGTCTAATAATTGGAGCATTTTACCATGCACGAATGGCACAGAACTGCAAAACGTCCTCCTACCCATCCTGCACTACTCCGCTAATGGAAAGTGAACTTGAAGATCACATAACTTGCAGGAGGTCTGTCTCACCTGGCTGACACCATGACGGCATCCCCCTCGCTCCATTTTTGACCAGGCAGGTGTTTCAGACACTGCTTTGACAAGAAGAAAAGCCCTGGGAAGAATACGGACCCTGCGGCCAAGATCAACAGCATGGTCCCCCCTGGTGGGTGAGCTCAGGTGATGCTGCGTTCAATAAAGCACTCGGACCATTAAAGAAGGACTGCAGGCCCTCCCTCCCCTCTGCAAGACAAAAGAGGATAGAAGTAATATTCGATCTAGCCGAAGGTTATTACTGGGTTCATAACAGATCTGATCTGAATTACTTAGGCTTAATCCCAGCCATTATGAACGTCATGTGTATGGTGCCATATGGTATCAATATCACATGCAAAAAAGACTGCAATCATTATTGAGGACAGATAACAGTTACACCTAAATTGTTATTGCTGTTGGTGGTGGTGATAAGTGTTGATTTGTGACATACATTTATTTACATGGTGTGTTATCAGTCAGTTCGCAAGAGCCTCAATGTAGAATTCAAGTCATAACATTATATTTAATAAATTTGCTCCTTTAAAATATCTATTTGCATCTATATATGTCTACACGTGCAACATTAGTGTATATGAACTCTTTAAAGGCTTTAAATATGAAATTTCTTTAAAGGCTTTAAACTTTCACATAGCGGTGCTCTTTTCTGTAAATCCTGGTGCATGCAAGCACCGCGTTCTTTATGCAGTGTAAATATTGGCAGTCGAATGAAAGCTTGCTTGGTGGGAAATACAAAAAGCAGCATGAAGAGAAAATATGGTATGGCTTAGACAATTAGACGGAATCTAGAACTACATGTGAAGGAAACCAGCAGCAACGGTGGTAAAGCTCTGCTGTGCTACGAGCCTTACACTGGCACAGATAATGGAGTAAGTTTGCGGGACAGAACCCACTACTGTCCCAACGATATGTAAAAGCGTAACACACCAATAAAGTTCCGCAATGAACATGCCGGAGCATCTCCTGGTGTTCACATCGCAAAGCATAGTGCACCTTCTGTACTTAAAGGCACCTTCTTCATCCTAATTCTGGCGGATAGAGATTTCAGCGAAATACAGACTGAAAGCAAGGTTTCTCCACATGCACACATCGCATCACTGGATCTACCAAAAATGCGCAATGCGCTATCATGTAAACGCAGATTTTGTGAGAACAGAGCAAATAGCAAAGCGATTTCATCCTCATGCAGCAAACTAGACGAGACTTCCACATAAACCAGCCTAGGTCAACACGAGTGCTGGTCTCCCAGTATGACCCGTTACTGGTGGATAGGAGACAATGCTCATCTATTTACACGAGAGAGTCAAAAATGGTCGATTCCAAAATAAGAAGCCGGGTAATTTCGCCATGGCAAATAAATATTAGTAACTGACAGTCTATGCGAAAAAAACCATTATGAACCTTAAATCAGATGTCTTTGTAATATATTCTCTTTGGCGAGATGAACAAAGCGAAAGACATAGGTGGACATACGTGGCTGGGGTGTTGCGGTGTGTAGTCAGCGGCCTGTGCAAACTCGTGTCCTAGCAGAAGCAGCAGTCCGGCCAGGGCACACCTTGCGTGCTGACATGTTTTCTTTTTCGGTATTTTGTATATTACGTTAGATGAACGGGATTTTATTCGTGAAGATGCGTGAAGACCTCGGGGCGCAACTGTTCTTCTCTCCTTCTCCGGCTACTGCCTGATGTGATTCATCCACTCCAACACAAATCTCGCCCTTTAAATCCCCTTTTCGGTCCCCCGATGTTGCCGCCGGAGCTTTAATTCCCGTGGAGCCGGGGAGACTTTTCGGGTCATTCTTTATGAGAGCATTTATAACAAGTCCACTGCTGACTCGAGCTGCACAGGCACCGAGTCCAAACCCAAACTCGGGATAACGTTGCTGGCGTTGCCGTAATGAGACGCGCACGGCGCTACTGTATCAGTCAATCACACAGGCCATCACGCCAGCATTAAAAAGACCTCATCATTTACTAATAGCTTAATTGATCCTTTACTGAGCAATAATAGTAGAAAAAATAGAACAGCACAGATTAGCAACCAATAACCTGGGATACCGAGCCTTCCGTGTTGATTCTTGGTGTAGCATGTCAGGGTGAAAATGGGCATCGGACACCGCACGTATGACTGTAGTCGTGCTGCTAGGACGGAAACTTCATCCCACAGGAAATCAAAAATAATACAACCGGACTCGCAGATTATAGTCTAATTGCGTAAGAGAGGATTAGTGGCATTTGAGCCGACAATGTTGATTCAAAAACACACTAACAGGCTATTATTACACTACGGTCACTTATAGTAAAGAGGAAACTATTTAGAAGGAGACGAATACTTGAACACTCTAAGAGACGCCTACCCACTAAAGCGACTTCCCCACTAGGGTTTTAGGGCTAGTGTATTTAATGTAGGCTAAATATTAGAGTAAGGCAGCGGTCAAATCGGCACAAAACACAAACACGTTTCCCTTGCCAACACTTATTCACCAAAAAATTAATAAAAATAAATATAATCTTTGTCATACAACACATCACCCACAATCCAAATACTTGTCTTTCTTTTAATAGTCAAAATTACAAAATAATAACATGATCTACATAATCTACAAAATAATAACATAATATTCATGATCATGGTAAGCATCAACATTTTCCCTCTAACAATGCTAATAGACATGCATACTGTTGAGAAATATAAAAATATAAATATAAATACATCCCATTAATATTTTTACTGGATCCAAGACTATGATTTAAAATACCATTAGAGTTTTACGAATTAAACATGGGTAAAGTGGACAATAAGGCATTGAGATGCAGTGACAGAACTGTACTGATTCCTGTAGAAGAGGTATTATTTCAGCTTAGTGCTAAAGTAAAGAGAATAACCTAAATATGATTCAGATCTTATTAACAACCATTCTAAGTAGGAGCAATCGGAAAATTAAGTTAGTGAATAACCAAATAATACAGTACCAACAATAAACTGATCAAACAATCATTCCAGTAGAAAACCAGGACATGCCCGCCCCCAACCACACCTGCCCCATTCCACCCCCTTGTCTCACTTAATTCAGACTGAACAGAGGGGCTAGAACATCCCTCCTGGATATTAATATCGCTTGACTAAGCCCTTCTTTCAAACACCTGATTTACACATTTAGAAGACACAACAGACACAGAAACAATTAAAACAGTCATGGATAAAATTACATTTCCTCAAGACCTATTGGAAGCAGTAACAAGTTGCATTCATTCTGTGTGAGACTTGCAAAGTGGGGAAAAAACCAGGAAAAAACATCCTGTTGTAGAGCACAGATTTTCCTGTTGGAGGACAGATCCTCCCGTTGGAGGACAGATCCTCCTGTTGGAGAGCACAGATTTTCCCGTTGGAGGACAGATCCTCCTGTTGGGGAGGACAGATCCTCCTGTTGGGGAGGACAGATACTCCTGTTGGAGAGGACAGATCCTCCTGTTGGAGAGGACAGATCCTCCTGTTGGAGAGCACAGATTTTCCCGTTGGAGGACAGATCCTCCTGTTGGAGAGGACAGATCCTCCTGTTGGGGAGGACAGATCGTCCTGTTGGAGAGGACAGATCCTCCTGTTGGGGAGGACAGATCCTCCTGTTGGGGAGGACAGATCCTCCTGTTGGAGAGCACAGATTTTCCTGTTGGAGGACAGATCCTCCTGTTGGGGAGGACAGATCCTCCTGTTGGAGAGCACAGATTTTCCTGTTGGAGGACAGATCGTCCTGTTGGAGAGGACAGATCGTCCTGTTGGGGAGGACAGATCGTCCTGTTGGAGAGGACAGATCGTCCTGTTGGGGAGGAAAGATCCTCCAGTTGGAGAGCACAGATTTTCCCGTTGGAGGACAGATCGTCCTGTTGGGGAGGACAGATCGTCCTGTTGGGGAGGACAGATCGTCCTGTTGGGGAGGACAGATCCTCCTGTTGGGGAGGAAAGATCCTCCAGTTGGAGAGGACAGATGTTCCTGTTGCATTTGCTTAATTTGCCCTAAAGATTATGAAAATGTAGCGCCTTATTGTACTAAGTCAGTTTTTACTTAAATCAAGTTCCCATCTGTCACAGAAGAAGAATCACAGATTAAAACAGCTAAAAAACTAACCAAAGATGAAAAAACAAAACAAACAAAATACAACAAAACAATGCAAACAACAAAACAAAACAAAAAAATCCAGGTGACCATATTAAGGTGCACAATGATCCTGAATACAATTCTTGCTTCTTTCACACATTTTTACTGAACTACTAATGCTCTAAACAGTTATTCATTCTGCCCACAGCACACAATGCACACCTCAGTTCTCATGCACAAACACACCTTTCCAAAGCACACTCTCAAATGCATTCCTTTTAACACAGTGTCTGTGAAGTGCTCCATTTCTGCAGGAAAAGAGACATGGCTCTTGAAAAATCACTGATCCTCTCCACACGTCTTTTCCTCTTCCTGGTTCTCATTTTTATTCCCTCCCTTTCACATCTTCATGGTTAAGAATGCAGGACTAGAAAAGGTGGTGTCCTGTAGGGGAGCACTGGCAGTAGGGGTGGGGTGTGGAAGGGGTGGGGTGTGGAAGGGGTGGGGTGTGGAAGGGGTGGGGTGTGGTAGGGGTGTGGAAGGGGTGGGGTGTGGTAGGGGTGTGGTAGGGGTGTGGAAGGGGTGGGGTGTGGAAGGGGTGGGGTGTGGTAGGGGTGTGGAAGGGGTGGGGTGTGGTAGGGGTGTGGTAGGGGTGTGGAAGGGGTGGGGTGTGGTAGGGGTGTGGAAGGGGTGGGGTGTGGTAGGGGTGGGGTGTGGTAGGGGTGTGGTAGGGGTGGGGTGTGGTAGGGGTGTGGTAGGGGTGTGGAAGGGGTGGGGTGTGGTAGGGGTGTGGAAGGGGTGGGGTGTGGTAGGGGTGTGGTAGGGGTGTGGTGTGGTAGGGGTGTGGTAGGGGTGTGGTGTGGTAGGGGTGGGGTGTGGCCCACAAGCTGACCCCGCGATGCAGACAGTGGAGAAGTAAGCGGAGGAGATACAGTAGACAGTCACAATCACAGTATCGTTAGATCAGAGTCCTGCAGCGAAAAGAGATAGAGATAGAGAGAAAGAGAGAGATAGAGAGAAAGAGAGATAGGAGACCAAACCAGCCAGTGCAATGTGGCATTCTTTTTATCCCCAAATTACTGAAATTGTTATTATTGTCATTATGTCTTCAACTGCCCTCATGACCCCTTTAAGCCTTTTGCCATGTCCTCAATGCCCGATGCCGCTGCAGACCCTGGAATGGTAGAGCTCTTACCCCACCATATCGGAGTCTGCACTGGGTGCTTGTCCTAGCTGCGAAGACATGACTACCGTTTCTGCGTGCAACGTGTCATACTGAGGTGACTTTACTTGCTACAGTAGCTGTGTGGGTGTGTGGTATGTAGTGGGTGTGTGGTGTAGTGGTTGTGTGCTGTGTAGTGAGTATGTGGTGGGTATGTGGTGTAGTGGTTGTGTGGTGTGTAGTGGGTGTGTGGTGTAGTGGTTGTGTGCTGTGTAGTGGGTGTGTGGTGGGTATGTGGTGTAGTGGTTGTGTGGTGTGTAATGGGTGTGTGGTGCTCAGCCAGCTGTATTAGAGCTCTTTTCACAGTATCAGATCTAATAGTGTGGTTTGGAAAGGAGGGTAACAGTATACAGTATGTTTTTATAAATATATCCTATGCTTTTAGAGGTATGTACCTAATGCACATACTGTGGCTAGCTGAGTGCATGCGATTGGGTGTGTGTGTGTGTGTGTGTGTGTGTGTGTGTGTGTATGTTTCGTACAGGCCTGCGCTACTAGCTCTGTGGCTGCTGGGCAATGCAAGAGCAGTCGGTGACCAGCAGGTCCACCACAGTGCCAGCGCTGACGAACACAGCGGGTGTGGGCCCCAGGCCCCCAGAACCATCGCTGTGGCTCACTGCGGGCGGCTCACTTGCCGGGGGGTTGTGGGTGCCCATGTGGCCCTGCAGTTGTGCGGGGGTCTTGCAGTGCACGCCGCAGAGCTGGCAGACCAGGGCACCACCGGCAGCGGCTGAGCCGAAGCCCCCGGCGCTCTCTTTCCACTCCTGCCCGTGGTGCTTCTGAGCATGGATGCGCAGGTACGTCAGCGTGGTGAAGCCTGTGAAGGAAGAGTCCAGACTACATCGCTGCACAACCACAACAGCCACTCACAACACTCCGTACCGCAAGCTTAATCTCTTTGGTGCAGGATCTTCACACGGTTGGCCTACTCATACACAGTAAAAACAAAGAATCACTGAAAAGACTTTGCCTTAGTAAAAGATCCATTAACTACCGCTCTTCCTCAGAGATACTAGAAGGCTAGAAAAGAGAGAAGATGAAGAGAAGGAGAAACGAGAGAGACAGGAAAGAGAGAGAGAGGCAGGAGGATTGAGGGTGCAGCACTCACTTCGGTTGCACAGGTGGCAGGCGTGATGTTGTGATTGGTTGTGCACCCTCATGTGATCGGTGATGTAAGCAGCTGACAGCAGTTTGCCACAGATGTGACATGGCACTTTCTCCTCATGCCGGATCATATGAGCACGCAGTCGGTCTTTAGTGGCAAAACACGACTCGCATGTCTGAGGAGCAGATTGAAACATGTTAAAGCTGAACTGAAAAAAAAAACAAACCTGTAATGACTTGCCTCCGAAATTATGGAATAAAGAGAATGCATACAGGAAAGGTGCAGTTACATTGAGACAAAAATGACATTGAGATATTGGTTCAGAAAGGTAAGATGTACCATACCGGACATTTGAAAGGTCTTTCTGAAGAATGGACTTGTCTGACATGGCTGTTGAGATGGTCAGGACTACACAAAAGGGGAGGAACATCAATAAAGACCAACAAGCTGCAGGCTCTCTCAATTATATCATAATAACATAAAAATAACAATATAACAATATACATATAATTAATACAACAATTAACAATATAAAATTAATAGTATCCTTTAATACTACCATCTTTTACATGTGCATTAGGTAGAGAGAAGGATAAGGTGACATGGTGTGTGTGTGTGTGTGTGTTGTGTGTGTCTGACCGAGAGAAGGCCTTGGCACAGTGGGGACACACGTAGGGCTTCTCAACGCCACCCTGGTGCGAGCGCACGTGGTGGCTCATGCGGTCTTTCCTCTTGAAGCGCTGCTGGCAAATGGGACAGGAGAAGGGCTTCTCGTCCGAGTGGGAGAGCCGGTGCCGGTTCAGGTGGTACACGTCCCGGAAGGCTTTGCCACAGGTTTCGCATGCATGGTTCTTGCGAACTGGGTTCGGGTTGGGGTTCGCTGGCCTCTGCTGATTTGCATGAGACAAAGAACATGTCATCAGAAGACCCTGCTTAAACCAGAAGGCCCCCGACGTACGGAACTTATGAAACATCCATAATACACGAAACATGCTTAAAAACCTGACACATATTCTTCAGTCAACAACTGTAATACATGAGCATATATAAAACTATCAGAACTATAATCAATAAAGGAAAACATGTGCCTTGCAGGCAGCGTGCAACTTAAGAATTGGAAGAATACACCTCAGTGCCATCTGCCTACCTGGATGGGCTCCCCCGTTGTCATAACGACTGCTGTGGGAGGAGGAAGGGGCGTGACTGTGGAGGCCACACTGGCCATGACTGACACGTTTGTTGCTGGAGCGACCGAGGACTGTGGCAGGGGGGCAGCGAGCACCGCCGTGGGGGTCATGCCTGGCACCTGCGTCTGTGGCACGGCAAGGTGGAGGAGGGACAGTGGCACGGTCGGCCTCTCCATGTCTTTGGCCTCCCGGCTCTGCGAGGCACCACCCTTCATGCGGATGCCCGTGTGAACAGACTGGTGGCGTCGCAGGTTGTAGCTGTTCTTGAACTGCTTGCTGCAGATGGGGCAGATGTGAGCCACACGGCCCTGTCGAGGCGCTGACTTCACTGGAAGAAAGACAACGAGAGACAGACGTGGACACGTGGACATAACATCAGCCAAACCAAGGCTGTAAAGGACACTGGAAGTACAGTGGTGGCTGTAGGGTTGAGGAGTTTAACGTGAATTTCTGGTAGGCTCAAGGTAAAGTGTATGCTACCTAACTGTAACTGCAAAATATCAACTAGAAAGCAAAAGTTATCTTCTCACACATAGCACACAAACCCAAAACACGCTAACAATCTCCAACCCGTCAGTGAGAGATTAATTTCTCTGAAATCCTTCTTCCCTCACCCTCCCCATGAATTTCACCCTACACGCTCCTCACTCCCCTCTCACCCACCAGGTAGAGGGTCCTCGCTAAGCGCAGCTGTGTCCACCGTCGATGGTGGTGGGGCTATGTGTTCGGCAGGCGGGCTCTGGGGTGAGCTTGTGTGGACAGGCAGGAGCTCTGATTGGAGGGTGCTCTCCACTTGGGTTTGAGTAGGTGTGGTCTGAGAAAGTAATCACAAAATACACATGCTGACTTATTTCTCTACACTCAATTTTGTTTCTGATGATAACTGTAACAACTCAGATGCAACTGTTACATTTCCACAAAAAGAATTCACCAGTTTTTAATAAGATCTAGACAAGTTATGAACAACTCCACTAACACACACACACACACACACACACACACACAGAAACCATGTGTGGAACTGGCACCTCACCTGGAAGAGAAAATTGCTCCACGCAGCATCCATTTTGTTCCGAAGGTAAGAGAATATCAACTACAGTCTGCACTCCTTAAAGGATTTATCCGCGGCTCGTGGGCATTCTCTACATAAGCAACCTGAAGGCTGCAGTGGCTAATAATAATAGCATTATCGCGCCAAAATATTACTTTTAAGTCGAATGTACTGAAATAACACAATAACAGGTTAAAATCTGGGTAATTGGATGAAAGCGCTTGCTTTATTGCAACTTCAAAACGTGCATTAATCTAAAAATGATCTCTGTTGCACTGATATGCAACTTTAAGCGTAGTCATTGAATTGCATGAAGCCGTCTGTAAAATTACAGTATTTTAATATGCGTGATTTAGTATCTCGGCATACGAAATCAATAATGTTATTTCTACAATCTTACATCATGCATTATAAAAAACATATCCTTATGATTTGATGCGTTTCAGACATTAAAACAATCGTTACACATTATGGGATTCACGCGTTTGAAAGAGTTAAAATTAATTTTTTCAATTCATAAATCTGTTTTTTCCCTCGATTCCCCCAACAGGCCAATCGGGTGTTTGTCGAAGCCTCGTTGTTGGATTCAAGCCCTGACCCTGGCAAACAGTGCCAGAGCCCGGCCGCAGCCCGCCGCTCCACCTCGGCGCTTCAATTCAGAGGATGTCATCTTTCTTTTTTTATCGCGCGCTCTCCCTCCCTCCCTCCCTGTCTCTTTCTTCCTTTTCTTTTTTAATTCCTCTTTCTTCTCCCCCTCCTCTCCTTTTCTCTCACCGCTATGTCCCAGTTGTTCTTAAAGGGATGTGTCTCCCGGAGTCCGACTCCCCCCTCTTATTTCCGTCGCTCTCAATGGAGAGTTCCTCTCTACACCCCCCCGACTCGGCTCGGGATTTCTGCCGACAGAAAAGCACTACGGCACGGCAGCACAACGTCCCTGCGCCGCGCCTGCATCATGAGACTCTGGGTTCATCTATTACTAAATGTTCGCGGCGCAAACACATTAACGGCGCACAAGCGCCTCTTAAAGGGTACGTTAGGCTGACGCGCAGATGATTTTCACAGAGGACAAAAAATCTGTTAATCCATCATCGAACATAGGGCAAAAATGTTAGCTGATTTGCATAAATGTTCATCAATAATCGACGCAAGTGCTTTGAAAAAACACCAAGCTTAGTGTCAGGGGTTAATAAATAATGCTTTTCTAAATGACGTTATTCAGAGAAAATGTAGAATTCTGAATAATGACAGGGAGACATTGTCAGTGTTAATATCAATTTATTTTCCTTTTAAATAACTTTTCATTTTGTTCAACACATGACTTCATCCTTTTCAAGCCAGAAACAGCTTGATGTATTTAATAAGTTTAAAGTATTTACTAAAAACGTCCTCTCAGCAACACGTCTACCCAAAAGTTACTTTTACAGTCAGCCTACGCTCAAGATGAACAGGGCTCTGTGGTGTGTCCCTCAGAACACCTCACCCTAAACAAACGAAGAGAGCCTCCTTTACCACAATATATGGATCCATGTAGGACTCATCCCTTCCTGGGATCAGCTTGGTTGGTTTTAGCCCTTGAGTTTACCATTTTGAGCAGAACACAGACACTGCTCCATGACCAGCTGCTCAGGGCATAAAATCCATTTCAATGGTACAACCTCATTGGCCCTCCAGACAGGTAGACCCAACACTCAAGACACATAAGGACTTCTGCATGCAAGTTTTTCTTTTAAACCAAGCACAGAGTAGGTTATACAGAGTCATCAAAGCTGGTGTTTATCACTTTATCTGTTTAACTTTTTTCTGTTTTGTTTTTAAGGTAATCAAAGGGTTATTCTGTTGTAAGGGTGCCCCAGAGCAAAGTCCTGTTGACGAACCCTTTGATTGAGGGAAAGCACCCTGGTTTCTGTACACGTTTGGGGTTATGGGGGTGTGTATGCTCCCACCCATTTCTGAATAGAGCTTCAAAAATTTTAGATTTTAGGATAGAAATTCCATGCTTTCCATAAGAAGGGTAGGCAGCGGGGTCCAGACATCCAACGAGAGAAATACTCCTTTAGAAAGTCCGCCTCAGTGGAGATATAAACACAGGTATATTGTAGCCCCATGAGTCCTTTCTTTGTGTCAATGAGTTTGTTTTAAACCATCCAATATACAATTAAACGACTGTCAAAATTCTGATTAGATCACTAAGTGTATTGTTTGCATTATGGTAGTGAATGCAATCCAATACAACTACAGAACATTTGTGGGGTTTTTTTTGTCTTATTGTCATTTAAGTGAAAAGACTCTTACTTTGAGAACTAAGTGTTCTCTTAAATATTGATCCATAAAAAATAAAATAAAATAAAATACTGATTGTGTAACATTCAGCCATCACACGCACACATACAAACTGACTATTAACAATTATTAACAATCAAGTATTAATAAACATTCATACCCATAACACACACCAGCTCTGACAAAGTAACACATTGTTGTGGTCAAAATCATTTCATTTACAATGTAAATGTTCAAAACTGACTTATTTAGCATTTGAAAAAATGTGCACATAATAACAACATATATTAGTACCAAGAGTTGCACTGTCAGAAACTAAACCTACAGGTGCAACCCTACTGTACTCACCTACTGCTAAATGTTTGTTGTATTTCACTCACATCTTATTATATCAAAGTTATGATGATCATTGTTACTATAGAAAACTGGACACAATGCCTTAACACATCAGATACTATATACACAATAAAAGTTCCAATTGGCGGGAATGTGACTAAATGTGTCTAATTGTGGACAGGTACAGTAGCCTTACGTTTCAAAATGTGACTGGGTAACAAATACAAATGTACAGTAATCTCATGCACTGAAGCAACTCCCACAGACACAAATGCTATCGTAACTTCTGACGGAGTTGTTTTCCATTTTTTTGTGTATGCATTTTTAGCGCGCACACACACACACACACACACACACACACACACACACACACACACACACACACACACTCACTCACTCACTCACTCACTCACTCACTCACTCACTCACTCACTCACTCACTCACTCACTCACTCACTCACTCACTCACTCACTCACTCACTCACTCACTCGGTGTAAGCACTGAAGGACTAGTTTAACCTAATAAACATGTGTCCACGTCCATGTTTTCCAGTATTCTCCATCTTCGAATACAAATCTATGCAAGTGTTCCTTTAAGATTCCTTAAAGGCAGTGATGTTCCAAGCCAAGTTTTTTGGTCTTTTTTTAAATTTCCTTTCAGATAAACGACTAAGAGTAAAAATAAAAACCATTCAACGATTAGGCTGTGCTCTATTCCATTTCCTCATTTTTTCAAATGCCTCATAAGATGCATCAGACTGTAATTAGAAACACAAACATACCCCTCCTGTTCCTGACCTCTGGGCATTTATGCTGGGTCTAAGAATAGGAGAGGTGGGATCCATTAGAGATGTGAGAGGTGACCGAGGTACTGCGGCTCAAGACTCCGTCCCCACTGCCCGACCCTCCGGGGCCGCCCCCGGAGGCCGTCCTGCGCAGGGGCTGAGGGCTGTTCCTCAGAGCCATGAGGCTAGGGCCACGTACCACCAGGCCCCCACCTCCTCCTCCCCCTCCATACACGCCCTGTGAGGAGGACGACGAGGCCTGGCCAGAGGAGGAGGAGGAGAGCGAGATGGTGGGCGGGGCTGGGGGCGGAGGAGGGAGGAGAGCCAGGGACTGGGAGGAGGAGCGGGAGGGTAGGTGGTGGGAGAAGGCGTGGGGGTGGGCAAGGTCGCCTCGACTCCCCCCTCCCCCCCACTCCCTCTCTTTCTCCCGCTCCCTCTCTCGATCCCTCTCCCGTTCCCTGTACAGCTGGGGTGTGCTCTGGTGGTGGTAGTGCTGAGGGAGATGGTGGCGGTGGTGGTGCGAGGAAGAGGACGATGACGAGGATGACGAGGATGAGCGGGAGGAATGGTGGGCGGGGCCATCACGGGCCAAGCCCAGACCGTGAGAGGACGAAGACTCGGCTCGGCTGGGACCCCGGCGGGCCTGGCCGTGCACTGCTCCACCGTGACTCCAGTGGCTGGAGGACCGGGGTGTCTGGCTGGACGGGTAGCCCTGTTTGGGGTAGGCCTCAGACGGAATGCCCGTCAGGGCCAGGCTGCTGAATCCAAGTCGCAGGCTCTCTGAGTCAAAAGCCTCAATTTCGCTGGCCTGGCGCTCAAGCAGCGATCGGATCCTCTCCGATCGCTCGTTCTGCAGGGACAGCATCTCCTCCTCAATCTACACACAGGCACAGGAATAAGAACTTACAGCTTTAGGTAGGATATTTCATTTATAGGAGAACATCAATTTAGCAAACTTGTCCTGACGTTAATCAGTGTGTGTATGAATACCCATGTGCTATAATGTATGTCCTATAATGGCACACCCACAGACATTGAGATTAAATCTAAGACAAAAAGCTAAAGGAATATTTCGCCAATAAAAATGCATCATTGTGGATGAGGAACGTTCTAGCAACGGAGGAACCTTTCATTTTTCAGGTTTGTTAACCTTAGCATTCTAGGAAACTGTATCAGTGTTGCTCATAGTGACAATTTTACCCTTTGCTCCAGAAGAGCTCTGCGGATGGACACCCTCTGCTCCAGGTCTTTGACTTCTCTCTCATGCTGGGAGTCAGTGTGGATCTTAATCTTGCTCTGATAGGCATTCAGAAGCTCTAGTTCCTGCTGCAGCTGCATCTTTAGTGACTGATACTCCGCCTCCTGCGTTTCATCCAAGCGAAGCTGAAGGAACAGGGAGCAGCAACTCTGAGGTGTGGCATATTAGGAGTGTGTAGTACCTACTCAGCTGGGTAAACATCAGGGACACGGCAAGTAGGATCTTGGGAGTGTGATTTAATGGGATTCAGCCCCTCCATCTCTTTTCTGATGGTGCTTTCATGTTGTTAATAACTAGCTTGACGGGAGTGGTTTAGGGGGCGTGGTGGAAGTCGTGAGTGACGTGTCCTTGCCTTACTCACAGCCTGTGTGGACAGCATGTCGTTGATGGAGTGGTCGTACTGCTCGGCCAGGATGGCCAGCTTGCGCGTCTGCTCGTCCTTCAGCCGCTTCAGCACGGCCTTGTGGTCCGCCTTGGGCGTGCTCTCCAGCAGGTGGCTGCGCAGGGCCTTGTACTGCCGGGTCTGGATCTTACACGTGTCCTGGAACTGACGTTTGATCTGCAGCTCCTTAGACTACAGGAATGAGAGGAGACGGGCAACGTTTCTCTCCGTAGTCCCATCAAGTGCAATTTGTGGCTTCACAATCTCCATTTAATACAAACCCACACTATGTATTGCTCTTAAGAAACGGGGCATTTCATGGGTGAGTATATATGAAAGTATTTCACGTACCTTGAAAGCTCTCGAAGGCACAATTTCAAAGCGAATTTGTCAAAGCTAGGTAATGTTTGAGATGATGTAAAAGGACTGAAGATGACCATTCCTCCAGTCAATTGCACTGTCCACACACACACACACACGTTACACTACACAATGAGTCTTCCTTTTAAATATGCAGACTGGAGACGGAGAGCCCTCCGTGAGATCCAGGCATCTAAAGATCTACGTATCCTGCCAACTTCTTCTACACATGACTTAAGGTTATGGGATGGGTCAAATAAGAAAATAAAAATCTGATGATGCTGAAAAGTAATGGGAAAATAAATCAAAGTGAACAAAAGATGATTTCAAAATAAAAAAAATTTATTTTAGATATGTATGACAAAATAATTGCTTATGCTTACAGTAAACATGCATTAATTCACACAGTGAGGATGAAATGCACAAATGGGCTTTAACGCAGGGGTGCGGCACTGACCATAAATAGACTACCAATATAGATCTCAAATCTGCTTATTCACACAGAAACTGTATCAGAGTAGAACATGTGTAAACATATATTTTAGAAACAACAGTAACACACTTAAAACAGAAATCACATTTAACAGGAAAGTTTATGGCTGAACTGCAAAAGTATGAATGTTTGCACAAAATGGAAACATTTCTGGTTTTCAAATAAGATGCCTCATGTAAAATGAATTTGCTTTTGTATGCACGTATGCAAAATGCCCCACCCCAGCAGCTGTTATACAAATAAAGCCCATATTAAAATTTATTTTGAGCAATATCTATATTTTTGACAAAAGTCTAACAGTGCAAGAAAAAATGTTTTATCCAGTAATAAAAGGTCTTCATTCCTCTGCGGCATCACATTCTATGGCTTCAGAAATCTTTGGTTTTGATTTGCGGCACTGTTACCTTACAGTTCCTCCTGATCCGTCTTAATGGCTTAAGACAATATCCTTGACATTGGCTAAAGAGCACAGCAATATTGTAAAATTCTTAAGAATTCAAAATTAATTTTGAAAATAATAATAACACACAAAAAAAACTTAATTTATAATGTGGATTGTGCTGCTGCTCTACAGTAAACATATTTAAAGTAAACCCCAGCATCACACAAAGAAACAAAATTTAAAATGTTTACATGGTAAATCATTAATCATACGTTATTGCCAAAAAGCACAATAACACTGTGATATACTGTATGTATGAGATTATCATCTGCTTGAATATTTAGTCCACTTCTCAAGTCAACCAGTTTATCGACATATCTTCTCCTAGCTACACATGTAGGCTTGGAAGCATACTACATGTTATCTAAGCATTAAAACATGCTAACTGCCAAGCTCAGGGCATAATAAAACAAAAATAGCCAATTTTCTCAAAGTTAGTGACATTTTCAGTCCTTTAAAATTTCCTTTCTAGATAATTCATATTCCGGAGCAAGCACTTCACTGCAAATTCATTTAAATGCAGGACTGAAAATCCCCTCAGATGTTGCACCAAGTACAACGCCTGAAAAAGAGAGAGATCAAAATGCAAAGCAAGTCATGGTACCAGACTATCAGCTCTGCTTTTAAGGACTTCTAGATAAGTGATGTAATACCAAGTCAATTGTAGTCAGCACACAGACACTGGCAGTAGTACATACAATGGTCCTGACTCGATCGGTCACAATCATTACAACAGAGCTCCCTCTTCCACGACTTAGCCTCAGAGACGTATGCAGGTCAGGGCATACGTTTCCTTTCCTAAGTGACTTCACTGTGATATCTATTGCACTTCAGGACAAAAACTTCTGTAGTGTTTTGTGGGATAGTGCAAGTCACTGGATAATACAATACAGTTTTCACAGTGGGTCCTGCAAATAACAGACATTGCTTTGGTTTTAGGTCTATGGCAACTTTCCCAGGTGGCCAATTTGAAATTAGCTCCAGGGTGCTAGCAATTTCTCAAACGATCTTAAGATTTCTTTAGCACGCAAAACAATGAAAATTGTTTGAAAATGTATGAAAATGCAAATGTATCAAAAAAAATAATTGCACAAACATGAAACAATAACCATAAGACATCTCTCAGAAATGAAGAAAAAAAAAATCAATGGTAAAAATAAGACAGTAAAACTTTTACAAAAAGCACGATCTTATCCAACACAGTGAATACACGAGCTAGACATACAGTAAGCGATGGTGTGATTTAAAGCCTGGACACAGAGCGGAACTTCAGCATGCAATACTAACATTTCTGGGGTGGGATGGATAATTGGATTGGACCCGAGGAATGTGGAACCAAGAGAAAAAAAAATGAAATCGCAATAACGCTCAGCTCGAACAAAGTCTAGCACTCACACCAAAACCCTGAACAAACAGGTTCCTTCACTCGCCCTCTGTCTGCCCCAGCTCCCCTACCTCCACGGCACCATCTTCCCCCTCATGCTCCTGCCCGACGGCGTTCTCCTGAGCCCAGTCTCCCACCTCCCCTCTTCCCTGTACATCCTCTCCCTTTGAGCCCTCCTCCGCAGCTCCCTCTCTCTCCTCTCCCTCAGCCTTTGCCTGTGCAGCCTCAGCGCCCGTGGCAGGAGGCGGGGCAGCCTGCTGGGCTTTTCCTCCCGCAGGAGCCCCAAAGCCCTCAGCTTACTCAGGCAGCCTGAAGGGAGCTGCTTAAGCACCTGGCTAGCCAGACGCAGTACTACAGAGTTCGCAAGATCTGCTAGGACCCCTAGGGGGCGCCGGGCAAAGCGTCTGGCCCACTGCAGACAGCGGGTGAGCAGGGCTGCGCCATTACTCGTGGTCTGGTACTTGGCAGGGAGGCTCTTTACAGGCACGGGGATCCTGGAGCACCGGCCACCCCAGTTGCGGCCAGCTTTGGGGAACATGTCGTAGAAGCTACGCTCAGCCAGGCCGCCCAGCAGGGACTGGTAGAGGGCGAAAAGGGGCCGGGGCAGGCGGAAGAGCAGGCGCACCCAGAGGCGGCGGAGCTTGCGCGGGGCGTTCTGGAGAAAGACCCGGGCGGGCCGCACCACCAGCACCACGGCGAGGTAGAGGGAGAGGAAGAGCGAGGGTGAGCTGAGGAAGAAGGCCGAGACCAGGGCCACGGGCACATAGTAAAGGCCCAGACTCAGAGCCAGCCCCAGGCTGAAGAGGCCCGAGGCCCAGAGTGCGAGCGACAGGTACGCGGAGAGGGAGAGGGAGAGGAGCGAGCGGAGGAAGAGGTAGGAGAAGAAGAGCGCCAGGGAGGCCAGCTCAGCCGACAGCAGGACGGAGGAGAGCGAGGGCAGCGGCGGGGAGCGGCGCAGCGACAGGAGGAAGACGGCCAGGAAGAGGAGGGTGGGCACGGAGGGCTGCGCCGCCGCGGAGAGAGACAGCACCAGACAGATGGCATGGGAGAAGATAGAGGGCAGAGAAGGCTGAGAGGGCGAGGGGGAGGGGGGCGGACGCATCAGCGGGGGCTCCAGTTCCTCTAATGTATCAGGGAAGTAGAATTCGGAGAGCTCGTCCACGTCTCGCTCACAAGGCCGACGCTCGTGAGAGGAGGCGGAAATCGCCTCTGACGGACAGCCATCGGCCACACCCCTATCGTACTCCTCCCCTTCGTCCTCTGTGCCTGCATCCTCCTCATCACCCCAGTGTGGTTCAGCTCCCAGTCTCCAGCTACCTGCCCCTTCATCCCCCTCTCTCCCCTCCTTCTCTCTTTCCCACTCCTGCCTCCCTGCCTCCACTGTGAGGAGGCTCCGTCTCTGTTCACCTGCGCTTTCAGCTTCGTCGTGTTCGAGCTCCGTCTCTTTCTCGTCCGGCCCGTCCCGGACCCTTAAATGCTCTTCGTGTCGGTCTGCATCAGCCAGGCCTCCACTGCTACACCCAGTCCCACCTTTCCTGTCACTTTCCTCACCTCCATCCACATGACCTCCCCTGTCCTCCTCTACAACATCCTCCACGTCCGCCCCCTCCACACCCAGCCTGCCTCCCTCCTCCAACACCTCCTCTACCCTCGCACTTCCCGGTTCCTCCGCCACGTCAGCGAGCCCTCGGCCCGTCCCGGCGTCTCCGTCGTGCTCACTCACTCGCAGGCTCTTGGGCTGCTGGCGGACCTCCACGGCGTGCTTCTGCCGCAGCTCCTGCTCCCGCCGCTTGTTGTACTCCATCTGGTTGGTGAGCTCGCTCTGGTGCTGCGTGCGGATCAGGTCGGCCCGCGTGCGCTGAACCAGGCCCAGCTGCCGGAACTCCAGCTCCTGCGTGGACTCGTGGTGGCGTAGCAGCATGGCGCACTCCAGGTCCTTCAGGGTCTGTTTTTTGTTCAGGTCCTGGGGTACACAGAGAAAATGACGCCACTGGATTAGTCACGCTAGGAACTGCGTGGTGAAACTTCTGGACTCTGCAAAGAGAGACATGGTGAAAATATCCAGCTCAATGCTGCTAATTGAGCTGCAGCAGGAACATTATAGGAAGACTTCGTCCTGAATCCAGATTGGATTTCACTGTTCGTGTACACGGCTGTATTTTACTGGGCAATCAAACTACTTTTAAAATGACCATGAGTGCTTGTGTTCATAGGTCAGAGCGTAACCTAGTCCGAGTGTTTATCGGCGCTGGACTCCTCTGAGCAGGTCCGGCTCCAGGTTGTGTGTGTGTGTGTGAGACCTCTCTGAGCAAGTCCTGCTCCAGGTTTTGTGTGTGTGTGTGTGTGTGTGTGTGTGCGCGTGAGACCTCTCTGAGCAGGTCCTGCTCCAAGTTGTGTGTGTGTGTGTGTGAGATCTCTCTGAGCAGGTCCGGCTCCAGGTTGTGTGTGTGTCTGTGGTGTGTGAGACCTCTCTGAGCAGGTCCTGCTCCAAGTTGTGTGTGTGTGTGTGTGTGTGTGTGTGAGATCTCTCTGAGCAGGTCCTGCTCCAGGTTGTGTGTGTGTCTGTGGTGTGTGAGACCTCTCTGAGCAGGTCCGGCTCCAGGTTGTGTGTGTGTGTGTGTGGTGTGAGAGAGAAACCTCTCTGAGCAGGTCCTACTCCAGGTTGTGTGTGTGTGTGTGTGTGTGTGTGTGAGACCTTTCTGAGCAGGTCCTGCTCCAGGTTGTGTGTGTGTGTGTGTGTGTGTGTGTGTGTGTGAGACCTCTCTGAGCAGGTCCTGCTCCAGGTTGTGTGCGTGTGTGTGTGTGTGAGACCTCTCTGAGCAGGTCCTGCTCCAGGTTGTGTGCGTGTGTGTGTGTGTGTGTGAGACCTCTCTGAGCAGGTCCTGCTCCAGGTTGTGTCGGGACAGCAGCATCTTCCTCTTGTACTGGCGGCACTGCAGCTCGTAGTACTGCCTCTGGCGGCGCAGAAGCCCCGCCTCCTCCTCCGCCTGGATCTGCTGCAGACACTCCTTCTGCTGCACCAGCCACTCCTGCTTCTCCCGCTTGGGCGTGGACTGGTTCTCATTCAGCTCCTGGATGTGGCCAGGGGGAGTTCAGTAGGTTACAGGCAGGAAGGAGGCAGAGCACTGGCTTCTCATCGCACTACTCTTCTCTAGTCTATGGGCAACAGTGTGCTCCATTTTCTACATACTGTGAGATCCTCTTGTGCATCTAAAATGGTCATAAGGTCATGAGCCCACACTCGGCCATATCCTTTCACAAAGTTCAGTGGGATTAAATGTATACACCACATGGCAATGTAGTGGGCACGGATATCAAGGCCGATACAGTAGGGTAGATATTTACTTACATCAGCAGCTAAACTACACTGAAGTGCCTTGAAAATGCCCAGTAGGGGGCGATATACCTCCTTGAGCTGCTCTTTGCGCTGCCTGTACTGGCGTTTTTGAGATTCGAGCAGAGTTGTGAGCTCCTTCTTCTGCTGGGCCAGGATGTGCTGCTGGAATTTCTTCTCTTCAGTTAAAGTAGCCTTGGTCTACAGTTAGAGGAAAAAAACCAAACGGAAGCATTGAATGGAAACAGCAAAAAGGACTGAAGATGAGAGTTTGCATTGTCAAACTGAACAGAACTGAAACCCCACACGACTACAGGTTGTTGAGGAACAAGCTTTCAGGGTTTGAGTATTTATAAAATGCATTCAAGAACGTTTCAGACTATGACAGCCATAAATAATTCATCAACCAACCCAAAATAAACTGTTGACAGGAGAGCTCATCAGAGAACCCTACAGAAGCTTTTGTGAAGGCAACCGGAGGTGCACATCGCTCTCACCTCCTTCTCCAGGATGGCCTGGTGCTTCTTGCCGAGCTTGTCACCCTCGCTGCTGAAGTTGTTCCTCTGGGTCTCCAGCTCCTTGTCCAGACGCAGCTGGTGCTCGTCCATCTCCGCCTTCAGCTTGTTCTCCAGGGCCATCAGCTGCTTCTGGTGCTGGCGCCGCATGCGCTTGTAGCCGGACATCTGCTCACGCAGCGCCGAGCCCTGCTCGTGCTCCTGGATCTGCCGCGTCACCAGAGACGCCGTCCGGATGGTGGCGAAATGGTCCCGGCCACGCCGTCGCCGCCCCCCGCCCCCGCCGGAGGGACCCTGCTGCTGGGAGTCCACCTCGGGCTGGTAGGGGTCATCATAGATGTTATCATGGCTCTGGGCAGAGAATGATGAGACGAACAACCTCAGTGGCGGGAGGAAGCCGTTTCTAAGGCGCATCGTTCTGCATTTCTCTGGTCTTGGCTCCAGTTCCAACACTACACTGTCCTGCAGTTTCAAATCCTGCTTGCTTTACTACACCTGAACCAGGTCATCAGCTCATTAAGAACTCTCCATCTGGTTCAGATGTGCTAGAGGAAGCGAAGACTTAAAATGGGCTCTGGATCCGGGGTTGAAACTCCCAGGTCTAAGAGACCTGATTTAACTCATCGAGTAATTACGAGGCCCTTCAAGAGCTGGGTAGGATGTCTCAGAGCAGGGAAAAGCACACTAACCATAGCCCTGTAGCAGAAGGCCACACTGAGAAGGCACACTGCTCAATGGGAGAATTTCACACAGCACTCAGAGATCCAACACCCAGTTTCCTTCTCCCATATGGAATTCACAGCATGAACAGTCAGAGCCCAACACTATAAACAATAACAAGGAGGTACACAGTCACCTCCCCTCTTTGGACCTCGGGGATACTGACCAAGGGTTTATGCAGCACGGAGCTGTTGGAGGTGACCGTGTGCTCGCCCTCCTGCATCATGGCCATCTCGCCGCTGTCGTCCGAGCCGTCGGCCAGGCTGTTGACGGAGGAGCTCTGGGAGCTGGCGCTGATGGACATGGAGGGTAGCGAGTGTGAACTCTCCATGCTGTTCACTGTGCCCGTACGCAGCATGTACTGCTCCACGTCCTGCCAGTCAAACACACAAGCCAGAGCTGGGAAACGTCCGGGAGTAAACACTCTACTAATCATCTGAAGAGCAGTTATGGAAGACACTTCATGGTATACAGTGTTTGACGCCCACCTCCTCCTCTTCGGCACCCTCGGCCGCAGGGCCATTGTGAGTTTCCTGGAAGAGAATCTTCTTCATCTTACGGTACTGCAGGTTGTCCAGCTCTCGCACGGCGTCTTTGGTGCGTGCAATCAGATCCATCACAACGGTCAGCGGACGCTCCCGGCACAGGAAATGATGCTGTGGATGAGGAAGGTCATAGATGGTCAGACAGTGAGCATTCAGGACCATTACACACTACACAGCGCAGTTCCCCCAAAACAATCACCAAAATGGTGCAGCGGGTATCATACATGATGATATATCATAGATCACATTGTATCTTATTTTCAGATCCTAACCTGTGTGCAAGGACACAGCTAAAACCTTTTTATATACAGATATCGTGCAGCAATGCTCTGCCATTGGATGCAGTAATAGAAGATCCAACCATCATCCGTTGCCTAACTGATCACCTATGTCGTTGTAATCTGATCTGATCCAAACCAACTGGTAAAATCATGAGCTGCCCATGATTTTCCCCATTTTACTCAAAAGTGCGGCACATTAAGAAAGCAAAACATGTTCTGGTTCCTGACTCAATTTTTTGTCTCAAAAAGACCAGAACATTATAAAGGACACATACCATCCAGTCACTCCGTTTCAAGTGTTGCCTTCAAGTAGGCAATACAGATCAATGAACACAAAGACAAAGATTCAAACAGTTTTTCCCCCCACTGCAATAACAACCCTCAATTCTACAAGTATTCTAAAAAGTATGCATGTCTGTAGATGTATTGTGTGCTCATATTGTTTTTATGCAATGATTGTGTGTGTTTAGGTACGCCGCAATACATGTTTCTATTTCTTTCGGCTTATAATAACAATATGACAATGATAATGTATGTGTAACATTTGAAAGGGTTACAACTCCAGCAGCTACCTGCGCTTCCCAACAGTCATTACGTAAGCATGGTGAATGTGAAAATGAGAAAAACCTTTAGATATACAGACAGACCCACCACTTTATTAGGTACACCTTGTTAGTGCTGCTTGTACGCTTTTGTCTTCTTTGTGGCATAGATTTAACAAAGTGCTAGAAACATTCCTCAGAGATGTTGGTCCATATTGACATGACAGCATTACACGATTTGTCAGTTGCCCATCCATGATGCAAATCTCTCATTCCACCATGTCCCAAAGGTGCTCTATTGGATCGAGTTCTGGTTACTGTGGAGACCATTTGAGTACACTGAACTCATTGGCATGTTCAAGAAAGCAGTTTGAGTGGATTTGAGCTTTGTGACATGGCGTGTTATCCTGGGAGCTATCAGAAGATGGATACACTGTGGTCAGGGATGGACATGGTCAGCAACAATACTCATGTACACAGGTTTTTAAACGATGCACAGCTGGTGTAGGGGCCCCAGTGTGTGCTAAGAACAAATGCCCCACACCATTACACCCTCACCACCAGCATGAAACGCCGATACAAAGCAGGATGGTTCTGACCCCACAATTCAAAGGTCACAGCAGAAGATGTTTTTCCAATCTTTTATTATCCAATTTTTGGGAGTCCATGCAAATTGTAGCCTCAGTTGTTCTTAGCTGACAGGAGAGGCACCAGATGTGGTCTTCTGATGCTGAAGCCCATTTGCTGTGTATTCAGAAATATTCTTCTGCATACCTTAATTATAATGAGTTACTGTTGCCTTTCTATCATCTAAAACAAGCCTGACCATTCTCATTTGACCTCTGGAATTTTGAACAAAGATTTTCTCTTTTTCTGACCATTCTCTGCTGACCATCAGTGTGAAAATCAGCACAGATCAGCTAGGGATGCACCGAAAATTCGGCCACCGAAAATTTTCGGCCGAAATGGCTTAAATTTGCATTTTCGGTTTTCGGCCGAAATACTTTCATCACCGAAACAACACGGCCGAAACAATGTGCTGTGATGACGCAAGCAAAAATCGCCACCTGCACGCGCTTATTTGGATAAAGCTAGCAAAAAAGTTTTCCAGTGATGGCGCCGAGGCAAAGGACATTACACCAAAAATTATGGAACTCGTTGCCTTAGACGATCAGCCGTTCTCTGTCGTAGGGATTTCGTAGGCTAATAGAGCACATTGAGCCCCGTTATGTTTTGCCGAGCAGACGACATTTCTCAGAAGTGTGTTTACCTGAACTGTTTAATGTTGTTGCAACTCACGTCACGTTTTTATGAGAGAATTTATATTTATCTTTCAGGCCAGTCAGTTATAATTAAATTTAACTCGTATAAAATACATATATTTATCCTCTCAGATAAAAACGGTCTGCAAGCGAGTTTAATTTAATTAGTGGTCGGCCGTTGTCAGCGGTATCGCCGTTAACGGCCCACCACTAATTTTATTTTATAATATGCATTACTGTAATGTCAGTGCTAAATAAATATTTTCAAATCAAATTTTGTAGTTGATTTATTCTTTGAATAGCAATGCCTTGATTTTAGTGAGGTTAGCCATAAATCCAATGTTACTAATAATTGGCATAATGTATTTCGGTGTTTCGGTTTTCGGCTTTCGGCCTTGGTTTCCTCATTTTCGGTTTTCGGTTTCGGCTAGGAATTTTCATTTCGGTGCATCCCTAAGATCAGCAGTTTCTTAAACACTCAGACGAACCCACTTGGCACCAACAGCCACATTCAAACTCATCTACATCACTTTTCTTCCCCAATCTGATGGTCGGTTTAATGTCAGCATGATGACAACCATGTCTAGATGCCTAAATGCACTGGGATGTGATTGATCCGTGTTAGATATTTGTTGAGGAGCAGTTGGAACATGTATGCCTAATACAGCGGCTGATGACTGTATGTATAATGTACACATACACCATAAAAAGGTTTTGGATATTTTCAACATAGCTTGTGTGTTTTTAAATGATCAATGAACAGCATAAAACCATGATTTTTTTAGACTATGTTGTCATACCAAAAACATTTTCGAACCATAACATCCTTTATTTGCTGCAGTTATACTTGCACTCCTAAGAATTGCCTTTGTACACATATTTGTTTCCTTTGTCAGCTTCCTCTAACATTCTCAAAGCTTTTAACAGCCTTTTCTCTTCCTCTATACAGCCTCTCAAGAGGCTGCACAGGACTGCCAGGGGCCTCATTAACATGCATGATGTCCACAAGGGCCCAGACTCTTCACACCTTCCAGAATGGTGCATTTCCAGTGTGGTGATTTGATGATGTTTTTAATGAAATGCAAGAAAACTGTGCATCTAAGCTCTGAACAAGATTCAAAATAAAAGACTGCACATCACCCATCACCACTGACAGCAAAGTTCTTCATGCAGAAAGAACCTTGTTGTGTCTTGGCTGAAACTAAATAAAGTTGAACTCAACAGCATAAGAAAGCTTGAAAGAACAATCATGAAATTCACCTTGAGCAGTACGTCAGAGGTAGGTCTGTCCTGGACAATCTTCTGCAGACAGGAGTCCACAAAATTTCGGAAATAATCCGACCTGGGAGGGGGGAATAAATAAATAAAATAAATGAAAAAGCACAGTCTGATAAGTGTTACAGAAAGGAGGAAGGCGCTAAAATGTGAAGGCATAAAAAGCTGCCATTTATGGAGTCATCAGGGAATCAGGTGTGAAGAGAAACCACAGAGGGAAGAAGATAGATGTATTATAAGTGGGAAGAAGACACATGAGGGAAAGAGACGAGATATGTGACAGAATGGATGGATGTCTCACCAGTGATTAGACTGCAGGACTGGGCTTTCGTTCTGGGCGATGTGGTATAAGGCACTCATAGCATTCATGTTAAACAAGGGAGGTTTCCTCTCCGCTGAGACAGAGAGAGAGACAGAGAGAGAGAGAGAGAGAGAGAGAGAGAGAGAGAGAGAGAGAGAGAGAGAGAGAGAGAGAGAGAGAGAAGCAGCCATATTGTTTTGAACATATCAAAGGGCCCATTTGTGAACAGTCACTTGTCAACATCAGGATAGAGACGAGCAGATTCGAGATTCTAGAGTTGCATTTGTGTAGCGTACTTCTGAAGACTGCTTGGTTCAGTGTTGTACAAACCTCCAAGAGTCAACTGCAGTGCTAGTCAATTTATCAACAAACCACTAGTAGTCTGGCAAACCAGGCACAAGTACAAACATCTCCATTAAATGACAAAAAAGCACCAAGCCACTAACTCAGGATAGTTTAGAGCATCACCCGTCTTTATCTGCAGAAATATTTAAATTACAAGCTACTATTACTTACATCATATTTAAATATTCATATTTTAATGAATACTAATCTTTTGTTTAACACCTCTAGCAGTAATGTGTGACACTGTTGTTCCTGCAGTTTCAGTGGGAGATTTCATGGTGTTCCACTCTCATAGCACATCATATATAGGGCATATAGCAACCATGAATAAGTGAAGCATTGACCTTCAATAATCAATACGGGGCGAGTCTCAGTGTGGCTCAAAGCAACTCACCCAGTTCTATACAGGTGATGCCGAGTGACCACACATCCACTTTCCCATCATACTGGCCCTCATCCATGGCCAGGATAACCTCTGGAGCCATCCTACAACAGGCACATGTTAACAGCATTTAATGTGGAGAATGGAATATAAGAAAAAAACACCATCTAATGCTGAATTACACAGGTTCTTAAGAAATGCCACATTGTCATTAGAAATGACTGGAAAAGCCCCAAGGCTGAAGCTCCTGGATCATACCAGTAGGGCGTGCCTACGAAAGAGTTGGCAGGGGCGACAATGGAGGCAGAGCCAAAGTCCCCCAGCTTGACCTGGCCTGGTTCAGTCAGCAGAATATTGCCTGCTTTCACATCCCTGTGAGGAGTGAAATACAGAAAGATCTCAGTGACAGGCTCAGAATGCAAAGGTACTCCATGTTTACTCCATTGAAAATAAAGGACATCACAGAGCAAGTACAAACTGAATATGCAGTTTACAAAAATAGGTTTTACAGACATAATTAATTCAACTATATCTGAAAATAATACAGCACACACGTAATTGCTTATTGTTCTATAAATATCGACAACTGGGGAACAATTACAGTGGAAAAAGGCAGACAAAGTACTGTTGCCAAAATATCCAGGGGGAAAGACTGACTCTACCTGTGAATCATGTTGTGGGAGTGAAGGTACACCAGGCCCTGGAGTGCACCATGAATAATCGCTGCAATCTCCACTTCCTGCAATGGCTTCTTGTGCACTAAGATCAAAGAGGAAGCAAGAAAAATGCAATGTTTCCAATTTTCTCAGGACATCACATTTTCAGTGTATAAATGTACTGAGAATAGAGGGGCCCTAAGAATATTTATAACCCCATAACTGAGTTATTTGTAGCTCACATTTCTACATCCGTGTAAACACTACCATCACTTCAGCAGGTCTGGAGTTTACTGGCAAAGAAGTCTGTGGCTTGTTGGTATGGGCTACTGTGAGAATCTCTACTAGCTAATGATGCTAAATAAAAGAAAATCGCCAGGAACCTGAGCATTTCATGATGAAATTACATGGTAAGACCAGCTCTATAAACTCATTTGTGACCATTCACACTACAGTATGATCATGAGCAGGAACTAACCGATCTACTTTTCTACAAGTATGACTCACCTTCCAACAAGTCTGATGCTGAACCCAAACAGTACTCCATCACCAGCTATGCGAGAGGCAGGAGACACAGAATTACAAAATCTTAACCATACTGATGTCCGATGTAAGTTTTGACCCATATTTAATTGTAAGATTAGTGTGTGTTCTGTGTCATGCTTTTTAAGGCCCCTAGTTAAATGAGAAGCAAAGCCATTTCCATAGCATAGCATCTGCCACAGTTGATAGTTACTTTTTTACTTATGTTGAAGTATTGACAATATTGAATTCTTCTAGCAACAGATTCGAAGAAACAATAGAGATAAATGCTTTGCCAGTGTAAGCCAATAGAAGATGCTGTAGAAATCCTAGAGTGGTGAAAGGAAATGGTGCTACTGGGTCAGTACATTCTTTGCTTAGGGCAGCACGATCACTGCTGAACCCAGGCAAGCCTGCACCCTCACCCATGCCGTGTGCTCCCTCAGGTAGCAGCCTCTGTACTCCACAGTGTTGGGGTGTTGCAACTTCTGCAGGAACTTCACCTCTTTGATAATGTCCTGCCACTTCTGCAACAGGAACAGGAGAACAATGCAACGGTCAGGGGACTATTTGGAGTCTACTTCCTTGCGCTGAGCCGACACGCCAGATCCCACACGCTGCTGCTCTGGGAGCTGGCCTGACTGCACATTTAAATGTGCTGCAATTTTTCACCTCGTTTGATTGCTTGCCACTATAGGACATCTTCTTGATGGCCACCACCTCATTGGTGCGGATGTCGTGGGCCTGTGAATGAAAGAACATGGTGGCTGTTTTATCACTAGTAGCTGGAGGAGGGAGCAGCATTTGCCCCACGGGGGTGCTCGTTTTGCCGCACTTACAAAGTACACGGCTCCGAAGCTGCCATGGCCTATTTCGCGCAGGTCCGTGAAGAGCTTCTCTGGGTCTTCCCTATAAAAGAGCTCAGCCACCTCCGGGTCCTTCAGACTCCCTGCCCGCACACTCGACGGCATGGCCAGCGCCTTCACACAGTCACACACAAACTATGAAAACTCAGAAAAGCAATGCCCCACTGTAAGACAACCAAGCATAAGCATGCAGTTTGTAAAATCAGATATACAAACTCTCTCGTGTCCAATTCAAAACAGTTGTTAAGAAAATGGACTGTTATCCTATGGTTTCAGTTCGTAACACTTCAAACAGGTATGAATATAATATATTTTCATATGTGCTGCTTTGCTAATCAAAATCATTCAGGCCTATATTCCAAAAAAAATTATGATTAATTAATTCCCACAACCATTAACAGAAACTCCACTCATCCACATCAAATGAAACGCAATGACACGTAAGCAGACCAGCATGTACACAAGATAACGTTAAGCAACTTGATTAAGAGATTTCACAAAGTGATGCTATTCACAGAACACAACAGACTCCATGGGTGTTCTGCTGTCTGGAGACACTCAATATTCATGTGGAACCTATTAAACATTACAGAGAATAACAGAAATAGAACTGAACCTACAACCAGATTCCACATGAAGTTACAACTGCACATCACAATTACATGAATCAAAAACAGTGAAGAACCCTTCAGATATAGGGAGGGGTTAATGTTTAGTTTTTTTTTTATTTTTGCATTTCACAGCAAATCAAAACAACATGGTTGACATTCAGTCTGGAGCCTAGAGGTTTGCAATATGGCATTTATAAAAGTCTGCGGTATTATAGCTAAAAACTGAAACGATCGTTTTCCCCATGCATTCATGGATGAGGGAATACTAGAATGTAATAAGTGATAAGCAGAGTTGTCAGATATAGCGAGCTAACCTTATTTATGTGGAGACAGACGAGATTTCCCCAACCAGTTTTAACCAAAGATTGTACCGAAATCTTCAGACGCTGCGCTTCTAAGGGAAGAACATCCCTCGAACAGAAATTTAGGCTGCTCCTGCTCCAGATGTTACTCACTGACAACAATCTTCTACGGCAAGAGCTCACTGCGAGGTAGCAGACAAAAAACGTAACCAACGTAAAGCCCAGCGGTGTTCACAGAGAAAACTTGAGTAAAAAAAACACGACGATAACGATTATTTTTAAATCCAAATGGCACAAAGACGTACATTGACGTTTGTAAAGAACAACGTCTGGTTTTCCGAGCTGTCTTAAGAGCACAGCAGACAACAGCCAAATTCAGCCTGTAAGCTAGTGAGCTGGCTAGAGCAGCTTTCACATGAAAACATGAACACACCCTGTTCCAATAATACACATAACCACCAAAACTAAACGACATATGTGCGTTATAAACCATCATTTAAGTCACGGTGTCTAGCAGCGCTCGGCCAAGCGGGACCTTCGGTTGTGGACACTGAGACTCGCTCAGGCGACATGAAAAACCTCAACCAACACTCATAAAAACAAATACAATACGTGCATATGTGGCCAGAGCTGAGGGAAAATCGAGTATTCAACAAACGGCTGATGTGCCGTCCGCGTCCCTGGGTCTCACCGTGGCTCACCGGAGCCAGCCCGGGCGGGCCGACTACGGCCTGACGACGAGGAGGAGGAGTGGTCCTCTTTCTTCTCCACTCTTCGCTTAGCACAAACTACGGTTGTTTACACGTCCATCCATTTATTTATTGTTCTACACGGTCACTGACAAGTCGAAATTTTTGAAGAGTGAGTCAAGGCTTGAGACCGCCGGCTGTGGTGTCGGTGGCCCGTCCAGCTAGAGGGACATGATCCGTCAGTGAAAGGGGCTCGGCCGCCTCAAAGTGCGACGCGCCACCGCTCCCGGTCCCATCCTCATCACATTTACTCGTTACGCCGGGGTCATTCGTTTAAATCGTGGCTGTCTAACACCATCAATCCCACTTCCATTTTCTTGTTCTAGTTCATCCGTTTTTTTTGTTCAGGAGGTGATGATGGCGGAGCGGGGCAGGAGAAAACCGGAAAGCGGAAGCCCAAATCCAGTTTCTCTACGGTCGTTTGACGGTTCACGATCCGGTGTCGCGGTCGCCTCCTGTAGGCTACCTGTGGATGGAGACTGTTGTCTTAGATTTGATTACTAAATGGATATTTTTTTTATCGAGTCAAGTGAAATATTTTATTTATTTATTTGAATTGTACAAACGTGTTTTAAGGATTCAGGACATGTTCACAATGCTTCCTCTTTCTGACTCCTGTGAGGATGGTTTCACACGCATCCTTCACAGTCTCATCAGCATAAGTGAACAGGAGCCTGAGAGAATAACAAGAGCCTGAGAGAATAACTGTGCTGGACTAGATCATCTTCTGCATCCTCAACACAATGCCTCTACCTCTACCAAACGCAGGTGTGTTGCTTTCTTTGGCTTAACCTTTTTGCAGTGCTCTCCCTGGGTCAAAGACCTCACCTATGTGCCATTCTCTGATCTGAGTCATAGTGGCATCAAGGACATCCACAGCAGGCAATTAGACATGAGGTATATATTTTCAGATAATTAGATATGAGGTATATTTTACAGATAATTAGACATCAAAACAAATTAAGTAAATAATTCTAAAACACCATGAACTTCACTCAAATGTGGTAAGTTTTGACAGCAGGTCATTGGCTGAGGTTACTGAGCCAATTAAAACAATTGAAGGCTTTGAGAATTGCCTTTGAAAGGCTTCTCAGTTTCACCGTTCTCTCCAGCTATATGTTATTTTGTTCCTCTATTTTAGACATTGAATGACTGAAGTTAAAAGCAGTACAACACGGTACAGTAGTAAAAGTTTCAAGTCTATGAAAAAACTTTAGCATCAAACAAAAAGCATGCAATATCCCCCAGTATTAGATTAAGATTGTGTGCACAGCAGCACATATACAATGTTTTGTGAGTAGACTTGGGTTTCACTCTGGCGTGTGTTTCACTCTGACATCATCCTTGCCCCATCAAGGATGTACTTTCCCCCTCAAGCCATCAAGATTATGCAATACATTATACAATAGATTATTGTATTGGTCTTCAAACTGGAAGCTCTAATAAGTCAATAAACCCCAACTTGTACAGCACACAACAGCCCGAGTCCTAACAAGAGCTAGAAAGTTCAGTCACTTTAATTCTGCTCTGTCGGCACTGTGTTGGCTTCTAGTAAAATTTTGGATAAATTTTTGGAGTGGTGTTCTGTTGTGTTTCTTTGCTTGTCACAGTTTGTTCTGTAATGGTGCAGCACACCCCCCCCCCCCCCCCCCCCCGGAATAGGCTCCCTTGCAGACCGCTTTGTACCTGTATTTCGTGTGTGTCTGTTGTTGTTGTCACTCCCTCTTGTTAACTTTCCCCGTGTTAGACTGTAGCATGTGTCTTGTTTTTCCCTTGTTAGTGTGTGTATTTAATCCCTTGTGTTTTGTATTTGTCGGTGTGTTTGTCTTTATGTTTATTCAATGTTCTTTGTTCACACCCCTCCCTCGCTCACCATGACACCTTGGGCTGCAGTTTGATGATCATTGTAGTCATATTGTTGTACTTGTGGCCATGTGTTTTGGACACTCTGGTAAAAAGAGGAGCTGAGCTGTCAACTGCTGGATTTGCTGAAGAAACTGGCTCTGGACGTAGCAGTCAGGTACAGAAGGGCCAAGTGGATCACTACTTTGGCTTTTGCAGAGGCAAAATAAAAGGGTGTGGGAGGAGTTGGGAGAGGCCATGGAAAGTAGCTTTCAGCTGTCGACTCAGGAGAAGAAAGCAATTCCCAACCGCTGGGGACTTAGTTGAACCTCAGTTACAAGAGGAACAATGCTGGTCATGTATCACTGGACCAGCTTTTTAACCTTGTGAGGGTCTTAGAAGATGCATGGGAGTTTGTTCAACTAGTCTACATTAGGGTGACCAGATGTCCTCTTTTTGAGACTTAAAAAATGTCCAGGTGGAATTTTTGTTTTACTAGAGCTTACACAGCTATGGTTAAGCGCCCCCCCCCCCCCCTCTATTTTTGCAAGGTGTCCTGGGAGTATGGAGTACCGGGCCCGCTGCTATGGGCTACTCAGCCCCTGTACAGACAAAGTAGGTTCAACTGGTTCTCAGTTGGGGTTGGACTCCATCGAGGCTGCACGTTGTGAACGATTCTGTTCATAACTTTTATGACCTCTGCTTCTCCTTCAGACCACGCACCCTGCCTGCACCCAGGACTCTCTCCGCACTTTGTGACCCTGGTTTGACCTTGTGCTGCTTCGACTCCTTGGCCTCTCCCCACGTTACTGGACATCCACATGTCACCAGCTGTAACTGTTTCCTCTCCATAGCGAAGTCTGTGAGTGAGAGAAGCATTAAAGAAATGTCTTTACGATTGGATCCACTCGTGTTGGGTCTTTCATTACACATTACAATATTTTATCATATTTTACCATTATAAAACAAATGACATTTGATACCAAAATCACTGTGACTTTAATACACAGATCACAGAAATAAACAAAAAGCAGAACAAAAACAGGTTTATCTGGCCCACCATGAATAAGGTCATCGGTATGCCTGTGAAATTGCCAATTGACTTGTGTGCACCACTGCTCAATGTGCCATGTGTCCAATTATACCTGAGGGATAAAATGATGTTGGGCCAAGTTAAAATCAGGTTTCTCTTAAACAGAGAAACATGTCATTTATGATGCATTTGTTATTTGTCTGACCTGACACACAGCCTCTTGCCCCTCTGAAGCATTTCAGCTGTGTACACCACTGCGCTATGGGCCATGTTTCCAGTTAGATTTGAGGGATAAGATGATATTGGGCCAGACCCAAATCAGGTTCCTCTCATAGGGAGGGACCTATTCTATATGGTGCATTTGTTATTTCTCTAGCCCACCATCAATAAGGCCTTCAGTAAGTCTCTGAAATTGGTCCTTTAAATCCATTCATCTGCCCACTGCTCAATATGAAGTTGTGATATTGCAAGGCCCTTGCCAAAATCAAATGCTCCTCACATAAGGAAGCGTATCCCCTATTGAAAATAACCTATGTTATTAAACCCTATGTTATTAAACCCTAAAACCTAGTATTTCATCTTCTGATTAATTAGTGTGCCATCACGTCATGTTTTCTGTTTTTAGTTTTCACATCTAAAGAGTATAGGTTTTCCTTACAGTACAAACAGACTAAATCAAACATTATGTACAAATTGCATACAACTGGAATGAAGTGCCATAGAAACCATTTTACAATAGAAATGCTTTCATTATATTCTAAATGGGAAAGTCACCTTAAATTTATGATCTCATGCTCATTTGGTGCCTCCATCTCTGTTAAACAAAGTGCGCAGCAAGCGTGCGTCGTGAACACTTCCTTTATGAATAAAGAACCTACTTCAGCGTCATGTTTCATTTGCTCAATCACCATTCATTGGAAGTGTCCTTCCCATTGCATCCGTATTTGGACATGGTAGCCACTGGTAGTACCGCTATCTAGCAATTTAAAATTATTTTGTTGTATTTGAAGTCCGTGTTAGGTAAGATTTGTTTAACTTTGATTTTTGCCATGCTAACATGTCGTTAACGAGGAGCACGCCGTGTACCCGCAATATAGTAACGTATCTTGGTCAGATAGAGTTAGCTAGCTTGCTATCCTACTTAGTTACAATCATAGAACATATGAGGCTAGCTATCGAAAACTAAGAAAACTGACCTAACTAAATCACAAATTCTCTTGTCATTTTATTGTAGGTAGCTAACCAATTAAAGCTGGCAAAATTACAAAGGACTTCTTACGTCTTTTCACGATGCAAGCACGTTTAGCTCTTACAGTAGTTTGCCAGAAATTACAGTAGTTTGCCAGAAAACCAAGAGTTTTAGTCACGTTTGTTGATTAGAGATTAACTTTGGGTTTGATATTGCGACATGAATACCATCAAACTTTGATTAAACATGTTTATTTCCCTGTCATCAGGATGACACTAGAGCTTCATATTTATTTCTCATTCATTTACAGCTGGGACTTTATCCATGCATTTTGGATATAAAGGTGCGTTTAGAAGACTCTTACAACTGAGCTGCCATCTGTCTCATCCCAAGTTCAACAATAACATTATCTTTAAAAGCAGTACCGATTTCTTGGGTACAAACTTCTCAACTTTACGTCGTTCCTCCCGACTTCGTTCTCCCTTGCGTCATTCTTATGCATTTTGCAGCCCCCCCATCCCTCTCCACTGTTCTCATCAGTATCTCACCCCTTCTGTATCTTTGCTCTTTTTCTCTCCTCACACCTCCCTGAAGTTTTACGGTTGTCCCTCTCGGTCTAACCAGTGTGCTGCTATCATGGATTTAAAGGGAGTTCTTGAGATTCTTGAGGAGTTTGCTCCTCTTTCGTTGGCTGAATCATGGGATAATGTTGGCCTGTTGGTGGAACCCAGCAAATCACGTCCAGTCAAAACAATCCTGCTCACTAATGATCTCACACCTGCTGTTATGGATGAGGCTGAAGTGATCAAATCTGACCTCATTATTTCGTACCATCCACCTCTGTTTCGACCACTCAAACGTCTGGTTCAGAAAGACTGGAAACAGCAGTTGGCTGTCCGAGCAATAGAAGCCGGGATTGCTGTTTTCTCACCACATACATCATGGGACAGTGTCAAAGGTGGCATCAATGATTGGCTGGTAGGAGGAGTAGGTTGGTTATTTTTTAAATGAATAACAAATTGCAGAACATATGCACACACGCACATATATATCATTATTCTTTTGAATTTACTGCATTTGCTTTCTACCTCCAGGTAGTGGACATGTGTTGGTGCTGCACCAGGCTCTCTCTAGTGCCACTCAGAGGCATAGGTTAGACTTCACTGCCAAGAATCAAGAGGAGCTCAACAATATCTTGATGCTACTGAGAGAGACCGAAAACAGTGAAACGTTTCACTATAGCATTCTCAGGTATGTATGTGCTTTGTGCATTCACATGTGAAATGAACTCTGAAGGCCTAACAAGTCACATGTTATCGTCCATGTTATCAGGAATGAAGAGGGTGGCCAAAGAGTGATCCTGACCTGTCCTAGCTCAGCACTGACACCTGTTGTTCAGACTGTGTTAGGGAATGACACAGCCAGCCAGTCACTCAGCATCACCCAAGTCCAGCAGGTAACATACATACAGCTCAGCAAACAAGCGGCTCTCTTTACATTCTAATTAACATGGCTGATATTTTTAAGGACTTCATGTTCATATTCATTCTAATACTGTACAGAGAGAGATCTCTAATTTAGCCTGTTACCAAAACAACCTTGATTGGACAGTAGGCAGTTGGGATAATGTTTAGGATCAGTTAGGATCTATTCATTTGAACCAAGAGCAGTTAAAATGTATGAGTTTAGTGTGTTGGATCAAAAATATTTAAATTATATAGGTCCAATTATTTACATATTATTGCAGTAGGTTATGAAGTAATGTAATTCAAGCACTGCCACGGTTTCACTGTACATTAAGTAAAGCAATCTTTCATTAATTTTGTTGGTCATTATACATAATATCAGGCATGCAGTATGAAGATGAAATTGTTTTAAAGTTATTACACTTTTCTTTCTGTATGTTTTAGTGTATTTTTGCTGTTTTGTTTCCATCTGTTTTAGCCTCCTCTCCTAGGCTGTGGCCAGGGACGTCACAGTGTTTTGCATGAGCCAATATCTTTGGCCGTAGCGGTCCAGAGAATAAAGATGCACCTGGGTCTGCCTCACCTCCGACTGGCTTTGGGAGTTCAGAAAACATTAGGTGAGAAAAACAGTGTAAAAGGATGAAAGGGAGAGTAAGAGTAAATAAAGCTACAGTGCCAAGGCACTACTGACTGGAGTGTGGAGCCATGGCTAGGAGTGTGGAGCCATGGCTAGGAGTGTGGAGCCATGGCTAGGAGTCTGGCAGGCATCATGGATTGGGTGTTTAGTTCCCAAGTCGCTAAAATGGTGGAAACATGTTTCCTTTACTTAATTCCTGAGACTGAACTCTTAAAATGAAAAAAACCAGCAATATATAATATATAGTACATAGAGTATAATATGTTTATCATATACAGTATACTGTGTGTGTGTGTGTGTGTGTGTGTGTGTGTGTGTGTGTGTGTGTGTGTATATACACTGTACTCTTATCTGTGTACTCTCATATATATATATATATATATATCTGAATCGGAAAATCGATTTTTTCAACACAAACACAGGCCTAATATATATATATATATATTAGGCCTGTGTTGAAAAAATAGATTTTCCGATTCAGAATCGATTCGCATATGATGATCTGATAATCGATTCGTACGTCCAAAGATCGATTTTTTTAGTGAACTTTTACCCCCGCCTCGTCACTGAATTCACGCAGGCATGCTCGGTCTAACTAACTGTAAAACGACTTGGCGTCGGACAGTGACGGTAACGACGATAGTCAAATCGGCAATCTAAAATCAGAAGGACAGTTTATCCAGTGTCAGTGACTATTTACAGTTAGTCCATGTCACTCACAGTTTACCCAGTGTTTTTACAGTTTAAAAAAGTTAAAAATGCTCTTCTAACGTTGGGCGCAAGGCGATGGACGAGACAGAATCCTTTGCACTTTCCAAATCGTTACGTTTATTACATTTACCGAAGCGCAGACAGCGCACATAAAACACTTTTACATAGAACATGTGTGACTCAAACAACGAGCACAGGACGCTGCGCGAACGCACATTAAATAGACAAACCACATAAACCCCACGTGATGACGAGACGAGTCACCGGTGAGGATTATCACAAGACGCACCCGCGGAGATCTACAGACGCAGACGAGTAGACGCAGACAACGTTAACACACGCCCAACAGGGAGGGGTCAGGGACCGTAACGTGAGAGTTCTGTTCTTATAATCTCACTTTAAAGAAAAATACACGTTTACATTTTATACTTTCAGTTTATTAAGTGTGAGCACTTTTAAAATAAAAATGCATTTGGTAGCAACAGCTTTTGGGTGACTTCTTAATTATTTAAATCATAATAATAATGCACTGGTTAGTGTCCCAGTAGGAGTCCACTGTTGCAGATATAGACACCTCAAAGATGTCCTCTGTTTATTGTCCTGGATTACCTTTCTTGAAGGTAGATTTATGATTACCCTTTTCACCAGTCTTCCAGCCATCAGTAACTACCAACTACCAGTAACTATTTGCTGATTAATATTGATATAATACTAGTTTTAACATGTTGCTTCTGTACATAGTCAGGAAACGGCTCAAATAAATACATTTTTAAAAACACTAAACCCCGAATTGGATCGGATCGGATCGAATCGATTAAATCGAAATAAATCGATTCTTAATCTTCAGAATCGGAATCGGATCGATTCTTGGAATTTGAATCGATACCCAGCCCTAATATATAATGTATGTATGAAAGAGTATAATATATTAATATATAATATAATATGTAACATTTGTTTACATTTTATATGGAACAAATATATTTGTTTACATTTCAAGCTAACATAGAAGGCAAAAAGCCTTCTCTTGTGATTAAGGCAGGAGAGCAATTCCTTAACAGCAGAGATGTCCTATCCTTGTCTTGTCTTTCAGAATGTATAGTTTACTGTGTGTTCACACACAGATCTATATATACCTGTTTGATACTTTATTGATGCCATTTTTTTTGCTGAAGTCAGAGTCAGTTTTATTTATATAGCACTTTTTATACATGTTATCTCAAGCAGCTTTACAAACACATGGGTTCAGATCTCTAATGAGTAAGCCAAGGATGACACTGGCGAGGAAAATCTGTAGACGGGGATTAGGAAGAATCCTTGGGAAAACCAAGACTCAGAAGGGAACCCAGCCTCCATTGGGTGGCTCAGTCAGTCGCAGTCCATATTTATAGTTCTATTTCTAGGCCTAGCAGTCCCTTCAAATATGGATATTGATGCAATAAGTTCACTTAGATATTGTGGGGCAAAACCATTTAGTGCTTTATAGGTAAAAAGAAGAAATTTAAAATCAATTTGTTGTTTAACCGGGAGTCAGTGCAATGCCTAGAGCAGGTCCAATATGATCAACTTTTCTAGCCCTGGTTAGGTGTGGCTGCTGGTGGTATGGATCTGTCAGGTAGGGTTTGAACCAGGAGAGTGCTTGACCTCTTATGCCAATGAGTGTCTACAGCTTATGCAGTAGAAAGTTGTGATCAATGGTGTCAAAAGCAGCACTAAGGTCTAACAGTATAAGAAAACAGCATAAAGAAACGTGTCCTTTATCAGAGGATATTAAGAGATGATTACTTTGGTCAGCACAGTTTGTGTTGTGGTGGGGTCTAAATCCAGACTGAAATAATTAGAGGACATGAATTCTGTACTGATGCTAATAGAGACATTTCATTTGAAACCAGACGGAGTCAGTTTAATGCAGAATATGTGCTCTTATTGTATAAAATGGAGAATATGAATGCAATTAGGTTTGCATATCAACTGTTATTTTTTTGTTGACTTTTATTGATCACTGTCTGTTTGGGTGTCAATCTGTCAAGAATCTGTAGTGCAGAGTGTTGCAGTGTGTGCTGGATCAGGAGCGTCTGTCCTGCAGGGCGTGAGTGCAGACCTCTACATCACAGGTACCTTACAAACCTCTCTACATTCTTCAGTATTTTAAACGTGTACGAAACAAAATGATCATGTTTAATTTAGAAGGAGTTCATAAATCAATCCCTGCTGGAATAATCCCAGTCTGCTGTTGCAGTGTCCTGGCATGCTCTCAGATTTTAACATTTCTTATTAATCTAATATTTGGTTTGAGATGTCACATAATCTTCTTCTGCCATTACCTGATACTTTTGTGCAGTATTTTGCTTTCAAAAACAGCCTAAATTATTTATGGTTGTGTGATATTGCACACACGTTTACACACCTACACACAATTCATTTCCATACTAGACATTTATTAATTTACAATGTGAGTAATGATAAAAATCTGATGCCACTTTTGTTCTGGTCTGGTTGTTCACTTTTAGGGGAGATGTCACATCATGAGATCCTAGATGCTGTTGCTAGGGGCACAAGTGTCATTTTGTGTGAACATAGCAACAGCGAGAGGGGTTTCCTGCCTGTGTTTAAGGAAAAGCTGGCTGCACGTCTACCAGATTCTGTTACCATAGCAATCTCCAAAAGGGACAGAGACCCACTGGAGGTGGTGTGAGGTGGCGTGACCCTCAGGAGGTGGTGTGACATCCTTAATTTTCAATTAAGCTCCTAAAATGTTGTTGATAACAATGTATGATCACTTGTTGTGATGTCTAACTCACAGACCCTCATTGCTATTTAAAGCAAATAAATACAAATAAATAAATAAACTGTATGGGACTTTTTAGTACTGATATGATTTTTCTCAGAGATTAGAAAGTTATAAATGTAGTGACAAGAAATGTGTGTTACATGGCTGGTGGGATGGGGTGTTCATGAATGTAGTCTGACAAGAGTGTAGGGTAGTCCGTCATCACTCCTGTGGCTCCATGTGCAAAAGCAGCATCTATGTCCTGCTCCTCATTACACACAAACAACTGCACCTGGAGACGAGAACATGGTGTTATTTATGATGGGCTAACATCTGGCTGCGGTGAAGTTTAAAGACTCGGCAGTGTTATTCCTTTTTGAATTGATTACTGTATTTCAAGGTGTGATTGTTGAACGTTGTTGCAGCCATCTTTTATGGACACACAAGATTTAATAATTGTTACAGAGGAAAGGAATCACCTGTATTCCACGCTTCACCAAGTGTTCAAACAAAGCCTTTCTCATGGTAAGCCTATAAAAACAGTTTAACATTTAAAAATATGCACCTTATTATTCCAAAAGTCAAATAGTGAATATCACTTACTTGTCAATGATGGAGATCACAAGTTTGTTCCGAAGTATGGCCTCGTCTGGAATATATGTCCTGCACAAACGGTGTTTTAGCACCATAAGATATGTAAAAGCATTGTGCATTTTATCATCGTGAACATTGAACATATCAATTAAGATGGACATTTAGTTCAGTAGGTATGTCAGGTCCCTTCTTTGTTTAATTTTAGGCAGGTAAGCTGCTGACCTGTTGATTACTCTTGGCAGGTAGAACTGCAGTAGACCCTCTCCTAGAGGGACGAAAGGCAGAAGGCCAGTGTAGTAAAGGACCAGCAGGAGGCCCACTCGTCTCACAGTGAAGCTGTAGGGCATGGAGGGGTTCTGTGTGCACATGAACCATACACTCATACACAGTGTTTGTAGCATCCAGTTTTACAGAAAGGAGAGCAGCATACATAGTACCTGTTTCTGACACTTTGCCATAATGTCAGAGTCCTCGGTAGCCCAGACTGTGATACTCTCTCTGTCATACTTTTTTACTAGAGAGGAGACCTAGGGAAAAACATGTAGCAATTTTCAAAAATGTTCAAATATATTAGAATTCTTAAGCAAGAAAATAAGAAAATACCTTTTCTATCAATAAATCGTGGTTTTCTTTAACTTCAATGTTGACAGGTATCTGAGGGAATTTATTGAAGACATCCTCTAGCAAAGTGAAGCTTCGGTCATGTCCTGTGCTGTAGTGCCCTGATTTAAGAGATTAAAGAGCATTATTACATTTCTACTGGGATGCTGTTATAATATTATATTTGAACCTATTGGCTCTTGTATATTTTGTACAGCTTTGAATGTGTGAAAGTGTGAATGGTCAAAATTCACCAGAATTGAATGTAACCTCGAGCGTTTCTTTATAGAGAGGCAAGTTCTGAAATATAAATGGATGAAATATTAATAATTTTTGTTTATTTATTATCATCAGTTATGATTACACCAGAGAGAGAATCTTTATACAGCTAACCTGAAATTTCAGGGAGGAGATGTCAGTGTTGTATCCTGTCTGTCTTTCAAGGTTTTTGTCATGGGACACTACTACGTATCCATCCTGGGTTAAATGACAGTCCAGTTCCAACATCTCAGTGCCCTTTTTCACTGCACTGAGAGAGGAGCAAAGGGTTGATATATGTATAGCAAAGTTTTTGTTTTTATTATTCAATGTCTGCAAATGTTTATTTGTTCACTAAAAAACATTTGTTAGTTGTTAGTAATAGTTTTATTTTTGGTGGTGGCAATATGTAGATTATTCAAGATTAGATATTACTTACTTTGTAAAAGCTGCCATAGTGTTTTCTATCTGTTCTCCAGCACCTGAGTAAAAAGCCCATATATTCTGTTAGAACACAAACTGCTCACATATTTCAAACAAACAAATATGGCTAAAAACAACAAATACAACAGTTTGTGTAATTTGTGCATGAATCAGTGAAATGAAGTTAAATGTACTTACCCCCTCTGTGGGAAATATGTCTGCTGTGAAAAGCTAAACATTTCCTCTTATGGAGAATGAGAGGGTTGCGGCGCAAATACCAAGAGCACATAGTGAAGAGACCTACAGCCAAAGCACAGAGCCCTAAAGCAACCTCCATCATTGAGAGTGTGTGATTCTTTGGTCAGAAATGCTACAGATGAACTATTTTCACTTTGTCTTGACAGTGTGGTCTTATATGACATCCAAGCATGTGACATGTCTCGAGTGTGTTTGAGGTGTGAAGGCATGAGCACTATGTGACGTGTGGTCAGGTATGACAGCCCAAATGAACTGATAAAGATACAGACCACTAATATTAATATTACTAAATATTTACAATTACAGCATGTTGTCACAAAGCAGCCTTACAAGCACATGGGTCTAGATCCCTAATGAGCAAGTCAGGGGTGACAGTGGCGAGGAAAATCTCTCTAGGGGCAGTCATGGTCTGGTGGTAGGGAACTGGTCTTGTGACCGGAGGGTCATGGGATCGATTCCCAGGCCTGAGGCCATGACTGAGGTGTCCTTGAGCAAGGCACCTAACCCCAACTGCTCCCCAGGCACCGAGCTAGGGCTGTCCACCGCTCTGGCCACGTGTGCACCACAGCCCCCTATTAATCACTTGTGTGTGTGTGTGTGTGTGTGTTCTAACTGCACAGATGCGTAAAAAGCAGAGGACAGATTCGATTGCGGTGAAAAAAATCACAATTGACAAATATGGCACATTTACATTTTACATTTTAGGAAGAAACCTTTGGAGGACCAAGACTCAAAAGGGAACCCATCCTCCATTGGGCGGCTCAGCCAGTAGCAGTCCATATTTATAGTTCTATTTCTATTACCAGCAACGGGATTTCAGTCGTTTGACCCATGAGAATAATAAATTGTGGCAGACCACAAGGATTATTTCCCAGGAGACATATTGTCCACTTTATCATTTCAGAAACATCAGCAGAACATACCACAATATCCTCTTTCTAAAACGCCTTACACTTAACCCTGGGTTAATCCCTGCATATCACTATGGTGACTATAAACCTGCCCCTTCTTCATGCAACAAAAAAACTTACACAATGTTGAAACTGTCTGGCTTCTGTCTGGTTAGAAATGAAATTTAAATAATTCTAAAGTAGTTCAGAATCAATAGATGATGGAAGTTGATCTAAATATCTACAATGAACATCAAAACATTATACTATAATGACATTGAAAAGGTACTTGACAGGTATATTTTACAGATGTGTTACTATAGAGTTGCTAAAAATTCAGTTTGAAGTTGGGCAACATTTTAGACACATTTGTCCCTGGCAGTTCACTGTTGTAAACAAAAACAACATTTTGCCATTCATTTAAAGGGAGGTCGCTGTACTAGAGCTTGCTTGAACTTAGAGAGGCACACCTGTCTGCTCGTAAACACATTAAAGGTCATTACTCATTACGACCCCCACCCCCACCAAGCACACCCTGTGAGAGTTTTTAAGAGGTGGAGGGTTCGCACCTCAACTTCCCCTCTCCCAGTCTGCATCACATCCCCCAGCACTTCTTCAGGTGGCAAATGAAAACAGCTCTAGATCAGGCCGAAGGGCCTACAGGCCGAGGATCTCCTGAGACAGAACCCTCATCAAGGTCACCATATCTGAAATTAACATGCCTGCAGGTTTACATCTGTACAAATATTTTCACTGGGAATAAAAGGAGGTTTAAAGGACTTTTATTGTAACAATTTAGGACCAATAGAGCTAAAGATTGCATAACTTTAAGATTAATTTTATATGTATAATAAAAATAAAAGGGACTGAAAGTTCAACTGAAAGACAACTTATTATTGGCAAGCCTAAAAAAACAGCTAATTAAAACATGCTTCGTAGTGTGCACTACATTCAGCAACTATGTTCTGTTCAGCAGACAAATAAGAAAGTTTTTTAGAACAGCAGCGTCAGTAGGAACTGAAGTTGTGGGAACTTTATGTGTCATCCAGTATCCCTGTTCCATGTTATTCTATGACTGAATGTTATTCTAAGGAGTTTTTGTGACATGTGGCTTCTTTGTGTCTAAGTTGTAGTGTTTATCTAGGAGAACAAACTGCAGCAGTGAGGCCAAACTGCATATCACATGGTTCCACCTGCAAGCCTTACCCTCCACCTCCTACTGAGAGAGAGAGAGAGAGAGAGAGAGGGAGAAGTGAGGGGTGGTGGAAACTAAGATGAGTCAGGTCCTCATACATGTTCATTTAACCTCACATATCGCACTGGTATCTGTATGGTCTGTTTAACCAGTTTGTCATTGTAGCACGCAATGATTGTAAATATGGAAATAAGTATCTCAGTATTGGTATTCATAGAAAAATATCTCTTTATTTTATTAGAAAATCAATACATATGTAGAGGTTGAACTGGTATGAGTAAGACCAAACTGTTCGAAGCAGCTCTGTTGGCAGACCTGTAAATGCTCAATTTTACATATACTATTCCAGTCCTCACCTTTACACTTCAGACACTTTAGTTTTAGGACTTTACAGACTAGCTATCCATCCTGTAAGTGTCTAGCCTCCCACCATGCATTAGCCATCACAGCAGATGGGAATCCCCCACATGGGTAATCTGTCATTTTCTTTTAAGCTAAAACTCTGCTCTGAAACTGCCAGTCTCTGTGAATATGTAAGTCAAGAAGAAAGGAGAAAAACAAAAGAAGTCATGTGTTACACACATACATGTTTCACACGTTTCAGTTCCCATGTGGTGCCACTTCTTGCTTTGCTGAACAACGGAATGAGTCCCGCTGCCTCAACATAGTTATGTTTATAAGGCTCAAATCTAGACCTGACAACTACTTTAACTGTTTTGTAAATTTGCAGTTTAGTCTCTGAGAGCTCAGATCCGATGAATGGTGATCGATGCTGCACTAAAAGACTCGATTCATAAACAAATGCGGACTGCCACTGTTAAGAGTAAAACTATTACTCCACAGCTAAACGTCTGAATGTAGTCCTCAGTATATATATGCAGGAATTTGGATTAGAATGACTATATAAGTGTGTGTGTGTTTGTTTATTTGTTTAAGCAGCATGCAAAGCACAGGAATATGGGGCCTGCTGGCCTGATGAAGACAGAAGGAAAATGGTTTGGGGGTGTGAAGACTTGACCATTTGGTAGATGTGCTAACACACACTCACCTATATAACACAAAGGGACAGACCCAGGAGTGTTAAAGAAGGAACTGCAGAACTCAAGTCTCCAGTGGAATACTAGAGAAAAGCAAAGGCAAAGGACAAATTGTAGATAACTGAAACAGAGACAATGTTAAGACTTTCAATAAGTTGACAAGTCATTCAAGAGATTTGACACTAAACACAGTTCAAGACTTGAGAGGGAAGGAGGCACCCAGTGAAGATGCTAGGAGTGGAGATGTACCCTAGTCTGACCCTCACAGCTCCGAGACTCGGAGACTGCTATTATCGAGGTAAGGCAACTTCTACTTTTAAGGATAAGATGAGCTTCAAATAAGTTTCCAGGATAAGATGAGCTTCAGAAAAAATTGTATGTGAATGTACTGAGAAGGTGCTGTGAAAAGGTGATGAAAATAATTCTAAAACATAACGTTTGCAATATAACTAACTTTATATATGTATAAGAGCTGTCTCACCTATGGGCTCAGCAGTAGCATGATTATTTTGGGACTATATCAGTTAAAAGGACTGGTTTGAACTGACAAATTTTGTGAATTGATTCAATAGATTGTGTTATTGGGCAATCAATTTTCCATCACTGTTTATGGTTATCTTACTTCTTGAAGGGCCATAAAGACATTAGATTCCCCTCATGAAAAATGTGACCATTAGCTGATTCTCTGCATTGGGCTAATCAGAGCAACCCTGTCTAACCTTAACCATAAACGTAACCCTGTCTTACATAAAGAGCTGCTCTGTTTTGAGTGATCTGTGAACATCTTCCTGCCCTCCAGATCGAGGACCCTCGGAGCATGCACCCCTGTACCCCATGTCATGTGACATTGCAGCCCGAACTCTCCCCCCTCACCTTCTGCCCTCAGTCCCTGCGAACAGAGAAATTGCTGGGAAAGTTCCAGAGACTGTAAAGTTGGAACTGGAGAATGCGTCACTATGGAAACAGTTTAGTACTGTTGGCACTGAGATGATCATCACCAAGAAGGGCAGGTAATGCATTTCTGACTAAACTACAAAGATCCAGAAGAAAGATCAGAGGTAACTTGACTAAGTTGGTCAAGTTTATAATATTAAAATGTTGAGACAACATAGTGCCATATAATTAAAATCAGAGCTAATTTTTTTTGACACCCCTATATTCCTTAAAGAGGCAGTCATGGCCTGGTGGTTAGAGAACTGGTCTTGTGACCGGAGGGTCGTGGGTTCGATCCCCAGACCTGAGGCCATGACTGAGGTGCCCCTGAGCAAGGCCCTTAACCCTCAATTGCTTACTTGTATAAAAAAATTAGATAAAAATGTAAGTCGCTCTGGATAAGGGCGTCTGCCAAAATGCCATAAATGTAAATGCAAAGAGATACTACAGCAGATTTTGTAGTTATGTAAAATATTTTGTACTGCCATGGTAGAGTTGAATGAAGTTCACTTTTAAAAACGTATGTTGTAGAGTGTTATCTACCTTTATACTTTTGTTTCAGAGGTCCAGCTGATCTGGGCACATGTATTTTGAAACACATCCAGATTTTGTGTGATTTTGAATGCTAAAAATATATATTTTTAGATTGTTACATATTTTTACAGATTAAATCTATTGTATGCACTATGCAGAATATAGAATATAGAAGTTTTATTACGTATTAAATCTATTGTATGCAGTATATTGAATGTTTCATGTCTTCTACCTCTTTGTCCCTTTCTCCATCAGACGGATGTTTCCCCAGCTGAAGGTTAAGCTGTCTGGTTTGAACCCCTCTTTGCGCTACATTCTCCTGTTGGATATCATACCTGTAGATTCCTCTCGGTATCGTTTCCAAGATGACAACTGGCAGGTTGTGGGTGGGGCTGAAGCCCGACTTCCCGACCGAGTGTTCATCCACCCAGACTCTCCGGCTACCGGAGAGCACTGGCAGAACCGTATCATATCTTTCCATCGAGCCAAACTCACCAACAACACATTGGACACACAAGGATATGTGAGTTTAGATATCACTTTATTATTGGTTGATGTTTTTCTCATGTTTGTGAATGCTGAACCTTTGTGAAACTTTTGCTACTTTTTCATGTTTGTATTGATGAATCAAATCATTTATGATTCTTAAGGATCCAGTAACATCACATCACATCTTTGTTTTCTGCACAAATATTTTCATGCTGAACCTTCCCCTCTCCATCAGATCATCCTCCATTCTCTGCATAAGTACCAACCCCGTGTGCATGTAATTGAGGCCAGAGATGTGTTGATGTGGGGAGGATCTCAGCACACCTTCACCTTCCCAGAGACCCAGTTCATTACAGTTACAGCCTACCAGAACAACAAGGTGAGAAACCCAAAGTCAAAGGACTGATAGTTTTATAAACGTAGAGTATGAACACTATGCTCAACTGTCTCAAACAAGGTGGACACAGTTAAACCAAAATCAGAACAGCAACACAGCAAAGAGTGTGAATTCTGAATTTCAATCTCTTCGTGTTTTTAGATAACTGAACTGAAGATCAACTCCAATCCCTTTGCCAAAGGCTTTAGAGAGGATGGGATGAACTGCAAAAAGTGAGTCAAACTTATATGCATAACAGACCCGGTTCTAGATGGCTTACCTCCAGTGATGAAGTTACCTTGAGAAAGTAATCCGATTACTGATTACTGATTACTCCTTTTAAAAGTAACTTAGTTACGTTACATATTACTTGATTTTAAAAGTAACTACGTTAGATTACAAGTTACTTTAGTAGTTACATTCAGCAGCAAAATAATTTTTTCCAATACTCACTTTATTGGAAGTGCATTATTAACAGTAACAATGTATTGAAGCAGGTTCGGTAACCGAGGCAGAAACTGCTTAATCCAAAAATCCCGAGGAGGGAAACTTTATTGATAATGCAACCCTGGCGCGCGCAGTCGCCCCCCCCCCCCCCCCCCCCTCACTTAAAGGGCGAGACTCGCCGTGTCGCTACAGTATCTCCTGACATTACGTTTGTGTAGCTGCGCGGTATTATTTGTAAATTTATTTGTAAACGTAATACAAGCGAACTGGTGTGGGTTTCCCGAAACGTTCGTAGCGCCAAGTACTTCGTAACCTCGTATGAAACGTACGAGGTTAAGAAGTACTTAGCGCTACGAACGTTTCGGGAAACCCACCCCTGTTCAGTCAGACAGCTTGTGAAACGAAATACCATTACAATTTCAAGCATTTTAAAGTAGGCGACGTTAGTCAAAATTCCAGCACTTTTCAAACGTGGAACACAGTGCAACATTAAAATTCTTCAGGTAAATGTTCCTTCCCCTGTTTTTGAGGAGTGTTTCTTTATACTACCACACATCGTTACGGGAGGACACTGCAAAAAATGACTTGTAAAACGCGCTCGCGCTCTCACAGGGTCGCGCGCAGCGTGCGGAGTCGAGTGATACGGTCAGACGCAAAAGTAGAACTGAGCCAAGAAGAAAGCAAAAATATATATTTTTACTAGGGAAAATAAAAATAGTAACGCACAGTTATTTGGGTAAGTAACTTTAATCTGATTACTGGACTGGAAATAGTAGCGCGTTATATTACTCGTTACCGAAAAAAGTGGTAAGATTAGAGTAACGCGTTACTTAGTAACTGCTTACCTCCCTCTGTAACTCTCATCTCCCTTTACATCCCTCTGTAACACTCATCTCCCTTTACATCCCTCTGTAACACTCATCTCCCTTTACCTCCCTCTGTAACACTCATCTCCCTTTACATCCCTCTGTAACACTCATCTCCCTTTACATCCCTCTGTAACTTTCATCTCCCTTTATATCCCTATGGTAACTCTCATCTCCCTTTACATCCCTCTGTAACACTCATCTCCCTTTAATTGGATTAATGTGATGTTGTTTATTATGTTTATGTTGATATTTTCACTATAACCTTAATTAAATAAAAGGCTAATAAAAAACCCACTAAAGTAAAAGTTATACTGTCAGCTGCATCATCAAGACGAGAACTGCTTAGCTGACCCTCATGGTAATTGTTCAGTGCAGAGTTAATGATACTGACTTAAACAGAAATATGAGGTAAAGGAATAAACATTGTGTATCCGAAGATACACAAATGTGTATCTATCTTCAAATGAATAAACTTAAGACGTAAACTGCTATTTTAACTTCCCCCAGCATCGGCCCTGGTGCATAAAGAATGTGAAATTATGACATTTTAAACTTTCAAACATTTTATTCTTTCCAGGCAAAGAGACGCAAGACAGAAGCGGAAATTGACCCAGCCCTATCAAGAGGAACCTTTAGATATAGGTAAGTAAAATGGTTTAGTAACAAATGTTTCAGAACAGCTGATCAGTTCATTCTATAACTCAATGTTTCTCTCTTTCCTTAAGAATCATGTGACCCCTGTGATTCCACTGAGGTGCTACCACAGTCTTTGGCCCTGCAGAGCACCGGTCTGCCATTACAGGATTCAGGCTTCTGCTCTGATATGCCATCTTTCGAAGAGCAGACAGGACAGCAGATCAACTCTGGACAAGCATATCTGGGATCCCAAATGACACAGATACAAGCAATCTCTGAGATCACTGAATCTATAGAGAACCAACCTCAATCAACCTCAGATAATGTGGTGAACACTGAATTGCTTGATGGGTGAGTCTTAGAAACAAATACACTTCATTATATTTATACTGAATCCAAACACAAAGATTGTCCATAGGCTATGATTTGATGTTTTAAACAACTGTAACAATGAAAACTATTAACTAGTGAAAATCAATTCTTCAACTCTCTTTAAATTATTTAATAATTCATTTAAATGTACTCTCTTCTGTTCTCTTTCTCATTTACAGGTCTACCCAGATTATAGGCCTTTCCTCATACAATACATTTACATCTCCCCAAATAACATCATCTCAGCCCTCACCCCTCTATTCTGTGCCCTCTGCCCAGACATCTAATGTACCATCTTCTCATTCTAACTCTTCCTCTCTGCCAGATTATTCCTCCATGGCTTCAACCAGCTATCCAATTCTGGACTCCTCTTCTTCAATCACCTGTTCTTCTACCTCTGCTCCAGGCACTACATATTCCTCCACCCCTCACTCTTCATCTCCCCAGCTGCAGCCCACCTCCTCCTATCACTCCATTCTTCCATCCCAAGACAACCTAGATCCTCACACACCTACAAATACATCCTTTCCATCTCTTCCTCCATCTTCTTGTCAGCCTGTCACCACTGGTTCCAGTCTTATAGACACAGCTCAGAACCAGAACGTTGATGGAGAATTGGTCTCTTCTAATACACCCTCTACTGTCCAAGACTCAGCATCTACTGCTTTCTCCTTTCTTCCAGTGCAGTCTTCCAACCCAGAACCCACTACTCCACCATCCCAAGTCCTAACCCCATCAGCTTTCCCCTTTCCTCCAGTGCCACAGGCAAGTCCTGTTAGTGTCACATCAGATTCACACCCAGTCCAGAGTGCTTTCCCATTTCTTTCTGTGCAAGAACCTGCCTCCAATGGTATATCTACCCCATCAGAGCCAGACCCAGTTACCTTTCCTTTTCCATCACAGCCAAGCCATTCAAATCCGTCAAACTCTCTCTCTGGTCAAGCTCCAGTGGCCTGCTCTTTCACAACCTCACAACCACCGCCATCTTTCCAAAATCCAACTCATTCAACACCTATTTCTGTTGCGTACTCTTCTTCCAATTCAGCGAACCCAGTCTCTACACAGGCTGTGTCTGGCCCCACACACAACTCTGCCCCTGCTTATTCCCTTTCATCTCTACCTGTTCCTTTACCCACTCACGCAGTCTCTGGGGCCCAGTCTAACTCCGCTCAAACCCCTTACGTGTCATATCCCTTTCACACTACCATCCGTGGATCCCATCCTCTCCAGAATCTAGCCATGGCATCTGTTGGATCTCCTCATGGTGTCCAAGCCCTTCCAAACATGACCCAAATCCAGCCCACTGTCCCCCAGTCATTCCCAACATCCTCTTTCTCCCATGTCCCTCCCCAGTGTGCCAACCCTTCTCAAAACCCATCACAGCATTTCACTCACATACAGGCTTCTGCAGCTTCCCATCTTCCACATTCTGCCCTCCAAAACCATCCCATTCCCCAAGGCCCATCCCATGCACATTATTCTGCAACCTCCACCAATGCTTACCCTCCTGTTGCTCCATCAGAGATAGGGTCTTTTTCTCAGATTAACCCAGCTGCCCCCTATATACCAGATGTGGTATTGCACCCTCCCCTTCTGCCCATTGATCATTCCACTCCACCCACCCTCTATAACCCTTTTCCTTCCTATCCTCTACGGCTCTGCCAGGACCCCAGATCTTCTTTCCATTTACCGCTCAGACATATTTTTAGACAGAACCAACATGTACACTCGAACAGTCAGGGGTCCTATCTTGACCTTGGAGGAAGAGCTACATTCTGAAGAGGCTTTCAGATCTGTTTAATCGTTTGAAGTATGCATGCATTTTTTAATGCAAAAAAGCACTGAATTTTTTAAGTAGTAGAAATTCTTCATGGTGTCTGCAAATCTGTAAAAACCTCAACTGATCCCAGTCTTAACTCTTTGATTGTTTGATTTTTGATAAATTCAACAATTGTAATTGAGTATGACAAAGTTGTTTATAATCTAGGATTTATGTGGAAAATGGCTAGCGCCACAAAAAAGAAAGTGTGTAGTTTACAAATAAAGTTTATTGTACCGTTCCTTTTTGATTCCTTTTTCATGGCACGGAAGTTGAAGTTGCATTGCAATGGCCTTTCTATTCATACCCAACAGCACAATCTAAATACAACCCAATTTCAAACAAAATATAAATGCCCTAATAATGTTCTCTACTTTTATAAACTCAATTCATTATGAAGAAATTACCATTTTGCACTTATTACATCCATGTTATTATTGTAACTTCAACTTCATTGTAAGATAAAGTGTGTGCAATGTCAGAGGAAGTGAGAAACATGTTGAGGGTAGACAGTCCTTAGTATTCTGACATATACCAACATTCATTAACTAATTTTGGAGACTGTGTGAATCTAGATTGAATTTCACAAAGCAGAAATGAAATATTAACTCAAGAAAATTAAACTTACACCAAATCCATTCACAAAGCAAAATATGGCACATGAATATACTAAATAAGTCATAATTCTTTGACTTTTACCTTGTTCATTTTGCTCATATATGGAATTCACAGCACTCTCTCACATCTTCCATGTTTTAATAATGTGTTTTGTATGTAATAATGCCTATTTTTGTTATTCTGCTGCATGCAAACTACGTGCCCATTTGTTCAATGACAGGTGTTCGATTGGGGTGAACTGGGGGCAGTAGGCGGGTCATTAAACACCTCCTCCTCTCATCATCCAGAGGAGAGAAAAGGGGGGATGAGGTAAACAAAACCATAGGTAGTAAATACTCCTAAGTTTTAAATGACTTAAAACACTTTTGTAGAACCCCAAACACTGAGGTCTGTTATGCTTCATCTTAAAAGTATAATGTATTTCACCGTTTAACTTATTGCAAAGGTTCATATGAAAAGGAAGGAAAATAAGCATGCAGGGTAGGATGCTTAAATCACATGATAGTTTGCAAAGAAAATGGATGTAGTTTTAGTCATTTGGTAAAACATTTGTTAAAGTATAATTTTTTTTCTCCACATTCACTTTCATTTTAGCTCAGTCAGCTTTGAGCCCTAAACTAAATGACAATGGTACTGGCAGTAAGATTAATTAAGAATGAGATTATTCCTATACACGCCCTGATTTGTTTTTAGATTTCAACAACAACACTGGAAATACAGACTCGATGATATGAACAAACAAACTAAACATTACATAGGCTTAGACAGAGAATAACCAGAACTAGAACAGGAACATGACTCAATGACTAAACAAATCAAACTAGAGCTAAACACAAGATACATGCAATTACAGGAAACACAAAGATGTCTGACAACCAGGGAGACTAGTAGGGGTATTCATGGTTGGAAACACAGAGCAAGGAACAGTACAAGAAACCTAGGAATAAAGAAGTATCACATAAGCAGAACCATAAACAAACCATGAACTACAATCATCCATCATTGATCCGCAAGCAATCACTGAAAAACAGAAGGTGCATATACTCAAGCTAATCTAACAGAATAAACTAGGAACACCTGAATGTAATAGCCATGGGTGGAGACACAAACAATAAAGGCGTGGCAAAGTAAACTGACAACAGAAGCACATGGAAAACTAAGATAAAGTCATGACAGGGAGATAATGGATGGGCTAAAGAGAACACCAAACAAGATTGCCAGGTGGGGCGGAGCCAGACGTGACACAATACATTAGTTTGTTTTTCAGGTCACCCACTGTCCTGGCATTCAAGTATAACTTTCTTATCTTTTAATAAATGCATGTTTTTTACTATGGCTAATCCATTTTAAAGGAATGGTCAGAACTAAACCAAAGGTTATTGGGAAAATTTCCTGTACTTAGATCAGAATGGAATTACTGTTGTATTAAAACAAACTTAAGGGCCATTGGTGAATTGTTGGCCATGGTAATTGACCATAGACTACAGATACAATAGAGATTATCTTGGTAAATATTTCTTTAATATTCACAAGGCCAATTCTCAATGTACAGAACTCTCTCTGTTTCTACTTGGATCCGGCGAACTTCTCTCGAATCCTGCGCCAGAGCTCTTGTCGTAGCAGATCTCTCTCCTTACGGATGCCCTGGAGTACACTACGGTTCTCCTGCGCACGGCGTGCCAGGTATGGCAGTGTGTCGTCCACCGAGCCGTACGGCACAGACTTGTACACTAAGAAACCTTGCTGGGCTGGGGAGGGACAGTGTGGACGAACAGAGACAGAGAGATGATACGGATTAGATCAGCATGTCTGGCACACCTGAACCTGAGGAAGTAGACATGAAAGTTTTAGGAGGATTTTACCGAGAGTGAGAGACACGTGGTCACACATCCCCAGCAGCTGGCCAAAACACACTGAGCCCCCATCTTGACTGATTCCTAACTGGACCATTCTGAAAAAGAGACGTGTGCTGTTTTTCATGCACTAATAACAGGGATTATTATGTGACATTAAAAATGCACAGAAGCAATACATATACTTTACTAATACATATACATATACTAATTTAAAATGTAATCGTTCCATCTTATGTCAGGTCATCAAGGACAGGTTAACAGCCCAACAGCTACAGTATTATATATGCTCATAGTGACATACTGTGTTATAGCCATCCTAACAGACTCTTCATTGTGAGTTGCGACAATGATCTTGTACCGGTCTGGATTTTGGGATATGAGATTCAGCAAAATTTCCAGAGAGCCATTGTAGCTGCAGGTAAATGCGCAAAACATGAATATGAAAAATTGTTACATGCAAGTAATTCCTGGATTCTCCTACTCTGACTTCATGATGCTGTCACCTTTTATTTGTGTGCTCCCAGCTTTGGTGGATGGGGTCAGGTCTGCCTTCTTTGTCAGCCAGCTTCCTCTCCTTGTCCATGTAGGCACCTCGGACAAGTTTAATGCCGAGACAGAAAGATTCATCCACAGAAAGGCGGATAGCATTGAGCAAGAGGTCTCTTGATTTCTGGAGGAAGGAGAGAAAGCTCACACCTGCACTTACTCATGATGTATCAAACATAACCAAAACTTGCCAAAAACGAACTTTTAGGTAGCACTGATAAGTGTTCCAGATCCAGGCATCCTCTTGATTGAACTTCTTCATCATTGCCATGGTGATGAGCGAGAGTGCAGGATTCATGTATGTGTACTCAGCATCCACTAGAACTCTCACTTTGTTAATACTGGCCTGGAAACCCACAAAAAGTTTATTTGAATTCTAGTATATTAGCTGATGTAAGAAGTTTTTGATACTGTTTTTGATAAGTTTTCTACCTGTCCTATTTGATTTAGCCTGCGTAGGCCATGCAGAAAGTGCATGTTTTCACTCTCACTGAGGCCAGGAAATGTAACCACCTGTTGGCAAGACACCCCGTCATGCAGCACCAACAAACCTGAATGTTTTTTGATGTTGACAATGTCTCATGAATACTGTATGAATCATAATAATAATAAAATCCTGGTGCTACCTCATTATCCATAGCTCTAACCAAGAGGTTAAGATCAAACTCTTGTTTCTTCAACAAGGAGGTCAGTTTCACCTAAAGAAAAGGCAGTACAGAGCCAATTCAGTTATTTGGGCCGACAATGTGTATTAATAACAGCATTATTGCAGCTTGAACATTTATGGGTGTTTTTGCTAACTTTGATAACAGTGCCATTTGGCTTGGTATATCCATCACTTACACAAAGCTCCGGACTGACCAGTGCTGTGACCTTCAGCTGCATCATGGGATCTTTGCTCCAAGAATTGCTGTGGGACATGCGCACACATTCCAACATGGATGCCAAGTTGTCATCATACCTTTGCTCTCTGTTGACATTGTAACATTAGAAGTTAAAGAATCAGCTGTATGTCAGTTGTGTTCATTATTCTTCCCTGGATACCTACCAGAAACATCTCATGTTCTGCTTTGCACTAGCCCTAATCCTAGCAAACTCCAAGTCAGTAGAGTGTCAGGGAAATTAAATGGTTGAAAATGTTATGTTTTAGCTTAATTTTCTAAAATACACCTTATTGTTCAAACTCACTTTATGAAATTCTTCCTTTTGTGCTTTACAAAATTCCGTGGCTGCTACTTTATTTTCTTGGAAGACCCATAATCTTATAACAAAATATTAGAGAACAGACAGAAGCTTTCTAGACTGGGTTTCTGAATGGTCTACCCAGTGCTCTCTCCGAGGTCCTCCTCAATGGGTACAGCCAACATAGGCTGAAGTCCCAGCAAGCTCATCTTCCTCATGGACTTGGCAATCTCAGGCTCTGTTTCTCCTGCCACAAACTGTGCATACACAACAGGGCGAAGGATCATGCTGAAGCCTCTCTTTCCAAGGATGGTCCGTGCAAAAGTCATGAGCTGTGAGATGTATCAACGAAAATATACATAAACAATTATTTTCATTTTAACAAAAGTTAAACACATCAGTTTACTTTTAGACAAGTATATGGCCCTACATCTACTACAAATATTACAGTGCATTTGTCTTTCCAAGTGACCTTTCTGAGGAAGAGGCAGGTACCTCACTATAGCGGTATCTGTGCCTACAAAACATTTATGTCACATCCGAGTAAATGAATCTTACCTTGCCAAAGTTATTGACCAGCACAGGAAAAGAGCATAGCCTGAAAACGCTGAGTGCTCGTACAAGCTCCCACAAGCTCTTTGCCTGGAATGCCCGTGGATCCTCAAATGTCAGGGGGGTAAGCAGAACTGAGGACCTGAGATCCTGACTCTTGAGTGGGCCAAATCCCGGGCGGTTTGATGTCAGTTTTCGAGGGGCTGTAACCATCAAATGCAAGGACAGGAAGTGGCGTATCCTTTGTGGCTGGAGAACTGAAGACATCCTTGGATCATGTGTTGACTTTTTTTTATGTTTTTTATGTTGGCAAGGTGGCTTCAAACTATTCCAGTTAAGTATTGATCTTGAGTAGATAGGTAGCCGTGTCTTCTCTTTCTCTCTCACCTGTAAGTCAGTATGTAAGTTTAGAAATGAAAACAGTACGACTCCCAGTACAGTATTTCTTATTAACACAATGGTATAAATCTGTTTCATCACAAACTTTACCTGAAGGTTACGCTTGAATCATCTTGCTTGAATCATTTTATATACATGTCTCATATTTTGAAGTGAATCCTTTGCCCTGACTACACTTGTCAAGCAAGTGAATGTGCAATGAAAGAAAAAAATTAAGATGCCAAGATTTTGGACTATGACTGTAGGACTGTGTTGGGTTTTGGGGTTAATTACTGACAAACAGATTGAACTTTGGGTCAGTTCTTAGGGGCGAACACCTCTAGGAATAAACATAGCGTTCACAGTTCTCCAAAACTATGAAAGTCAAGGTGGAGAATAATTAAGAGACAGGAAGCTTATGTTCTTGCATTAGGATTAATAGCACAGTGAGATGACACATTCCTCCCTATAAGAATGTGAAAAGCCATGGACAGAAATTAATAAAGGGGAAAGAAAGAGCAGTACAGTGCAGCTGAGCCATTCTACTGGATGGTTAGAAGGGGTCAGTGACCTGTCCAACAAATAGACTTTGTTCACAAACTGACCCTTCAAGCAAACTAGAGGCCAACAATTAACACACCACATGTAATTTGCATCACAACTTAAAACTGATCATGCTGTGGAATCAGACTTGAATGGCAAGTCCCATAGCTCTTTGATCTAGATATTAGATCAGCTATTATGCTGAATGTTTACTTTTCACACACGTTCTGCAATAAACTACAGTAACTAGATTCTAATATTTCCATAACATCCTGCAAGTCATTCTTTTTAAGCATGCTTCCAGTTTTGGGAGTTGTATCAGGACCTCTTGGTTAACTCATACATCTAATAGACTTATGGGACATCCACATGAGTTTGGGGACATGTGAAAAGATTTGTTGTACATGACTTATGAGTTAACTTTTGAATAGTGCAGTTTCATGCGCTTTAGAATGTAATCATCTACCATGTGTGTACATCACAAACGTGATGTTGTAATATGCTAAATTAAATGGTCTTAAACCATAATTTGCTAATAGGTAATATTGAAGACATCTGAGTGACCCAAAATTATGGAGAATGCTGTTAAAAAAAATCCATTTCAGAAAAATATTTTTACTTGTACATGTGGCCAAGTCACATGCATTACTTAAAAAACATTGTAAGTTGTAATCTGAAGCTATAAGCATGTTGAGGACAGCACAGATCACATTACACTTACATCACTACTTGTAACAAAAAATTCTAGAACAAAAACTTGATTTGATAGGACTGGCTGCAGATACTGATTCAAGTCTGGTTTCTGTATTTAAATACATGTCTAGGTGTTGTATAGACAGAGTTGAAGTGTTTATATACTACTGCAGTATTCTTACACATCTGGGGGTTATATAGATGTGTAAGGGGTATATATACGTTGAAATGTTTATGTACAACTGCAATATTTATTTTGGCGGGAACAGTACTCCACCAACCTGTTGAAGTCTGACAGACACCAGCTTCATCAAACGAATGTTTATTGTTTCATCAAGTTAAACATCTCAAAATCAAGCCACCTTTAACAAGTCTGCCCAACGTCTACGACAAAACCAGCTCCTCCTGTTAATTGACTTCAAACACCTCAACCTCTACTATAAAAAAGAATTATGGAGAAACAACTTCTGTTGATAGGTCCGGATAATAATGTTAGCGCAAGCTATGGAACTTCAAAATATGTTCTGGTACACATGGCTGATTAGCGGTGTTGGATGGTAGAACTGCATGAAGGAGCCAAGTTCTGGTCTTGGAATGAAAGCCAGCCCTCCTCCGACTGGGCGACTGTGCTAGCCTCAGTAATTGCTTTGATTCTGGGACCTGTAGCCTCCCCGCTGGTAGCCCTGTTTCTGCTGATAGCCACCTTTTTGATCTGAGAGTGACAAAAAAATGGAAGGGGAATGCAAGGGGAGATGAAAGAACAGAAAAGAAGGCAAAGTGGCAGTTAGGAATCTGATATGTCTCAAGACCGATTAAGTTCAGCATTCACTGTTCAGCGTACACTTTTAGTATACATAATTATCAACAGACTTCAGAATTACATTAAATCAATGCTACATCAAGTCTTGCCAACATAAAAAAAATGAAATATGTCAATACAGTATTGCTAGTTAAGATACTAGTTAGTGATTATGAGATTAATCAGGTAATTAACTAGACATGCTGTGTAATTTCATCAACAAGCCTACCTCTCTGATAGCCTTGCTTTTGTTGGTAGCCACCTTTCTGATCTGGAGGACGATGACAACAACAAAAATGTGATTAATCCTCCTCATAGTTGTGCCCTGTAATCCCAGCTAAAATATACAAGTGCTTGGAGCTCTAAATTAAACCAGCACTTAAAAGGTGAGACAGCATAGATAGCTACGCAATTGCTATGGTTTATAATATCACAACCAATATGAGATTCAAACTTCCCAGTCGAGTACCAATACGAGAGGTTTGTTTGGCAGCTTCTCTTGCCAATATCACTACACTGTAGACTCAAAGGTCTAGAGGGCTGGTCACCTCTGTTGAAGTAGCCTCCGTAAACGCCCTGCTTGAGGTCAAACACTCGCTCGTTGTTCTCCACCAGGCCACCCAGCTTCTCGGCCAGCTGCAGGGCCATGTTCTGCAGGGACGTGGGCTCTGTCCTGTGCATCACTACCGTCTGGGTTGGCTGATCCAGAGATGCCTGCAAGACAACAATCGGAGCTTTACTGCTTACCTGTAATTTAGTCTCACGTGTGTCCAGCAACAACCAAAACTATCTAGGAATTTTGCTTTTACCATTAGCTCCTCGTTGATGATCATCTTGCTGATGATGCTGTGTACTGTTGGTAACTCCAACTCAAACATCTCAGATAGAGTCTCCATACTGTGGGAAGTAATGAACAAGTATGTGATCGTCCCAGGGGGCCTCAAGATCAAACTATCAAGACAAACACAGGTGATCTGCATTTGCTGGTAGTGGTACCTGATGGAGTCATACACACTGCTGTAGGTGAACAGGTAGGTACGCAGAGACTCCTCTTGAATCTTCCTGCAAATCCATAAGACAATGCATTCAATCAACAAAAGGAAAAACCACATAGCTTTAAAGTGTACCGACTAAACAGAGAGCAGGAAGCAGATCGAACTTTCATACAGCAGTAGCTTGGCCACTACTAGTTTCCCCAAAGCAATAAGAACACTAGTGTCACAAGTATTGTGTTTAGGATGGACGGATGCGAACCTGACGAGCATCTCTCTGACTCTCTGTGCCTCGGGAAACAGGTCCCACACCTTGCTGTTCATTTTCTCGTTAATAATGAAGGAGTGGCACGTGCGCCAGTCGCCCATCTTCATGGCCTTGCTGGCTGCCACCACGTGCTCCCGCATGCTTTCAGGGGGACCTGCAGGAGCGCAGAGAACAGATCTGCAGTTAGTGTTTGCTGAAGGTTAGAGAAGATAGCATTCTAACAAGCTTTGAACGTCTAGATGACCGCGGTTCAAATAACTCCAAAAAGAGTCCGTAAACATACGGCATCGAGTAACAGACTATGAAATGTTCAGACGTCCACACCTACACCCTTCAACAGATGTCGGACCCCTGTGAGCACTCACCCAGAAGCGGCTGTCTCTCACCCACCCGGAGCTGGTGGTGGAACTGCTTGCTAATCATCCTTCGGCGGGCATCAAACTCATGGGCTGCCATGTAGGGGATCTCCAGTAACATGGCTGACACCAGGTACACGCACTCCAGCAGCTCCAAGTTGATGTGCATATGGAAGGGTACCTAGGATTGAAACACCAAGATCATGCAACTGTATCTACAGTGCTTTTCTGAGCTTTGCTTTTGAGCTAGAAAAACTCCACAGTAACTCTTGGCCCACCGAGTACATAACGCATATCGAGACCACCATCCCCTCATACCCCAAAACCGGACACAAGCATTCTTTACTGCATTCTTCTTTTTCAACAAACGTGAACATATGTACACGTGCTGATCTTTCCTTTGTGTGACCTACAGCACTGATGGTCCATACCTGCCGTCTCTTCTCGATCTTCTCCTGCTCAGCGTTCCTCTCCTGCATGTTCCTCATGAGCAGGCCCTGGCCCAGGAGCTCTTTGGCTCTGCCACTTGACTGGATGTCCAGCAGAGCGTTGTGGGCATCTTTGATCATGCCCTGACGAAACGCACAGATGCCCAACTGTACCATGGTCCTATTGTACAGGATCTGAAGGATGGCGACAAACACAGGATCACACAACTAAGCACCTCTCCTAACACGCATAGAAACTAGCTTCTCTTTACACCACAGGAAAGGTTTCTTTAAGTTACATCAAACTGCTTTTTAGTTTTTATACTTTTATTTATTTCAGTGGTGTAGTCCAGTTACACACTGTAGTAAGTATTTTCACAGCATGTGTATGTTCGCACCTGCACAGGTGGGTCAGCATGCTGAATGTTATCCTGCAGGTGACTCATGAGCATGAGGTCACGGGCCTGGTACCAGCGGCTGTGCAGAGCATGGTGATAAATGTGACACAGGATGGCACAGGTGCGGATACGGTCAGTGCGGTCCTTGGCGTAAATGAACTTGCACAGGCGGTCCATGATGATGGCGCTGTCCTCCCCCTCGCTCTCCTCTTGGTCCTGCTCAGACTGTTTGGAAGGGAGCGAGATAATTCAGCTACACTGCAAGTAACAGTTAAAACAGCTAAGTGGCAGGTGTGGAAAAATGTTGCAATGTAAGAATGCATTCCAAAGCAGAAGTTGTCGAATAACTAAATGTAAATCAATGAACAAAACAAATCTGGAGAAAAATAAATAATATTTATTATAATTTGACCATGTGATCATGCTTAAGCTGGATAGCAGTCATAAAAGACAACCCTGACCACGGTGAAGTACCTGAAATGCTGCTAGAAGATGTAAATGCAGCACTATGGATGATCATCACTGAGAACAAGCTCATATGTCAGAGCAAGAGTGATGCCCAACACGTTTGGCTACAAAATGAACATAAAGGAAGTGTCTTCCATGGAGATCGTGGATGGTAGTAAAGAGACTGGGAGAGAAGTCAGACAGAATAAGAACTGCAGAAAGGCTTGAAGAAGGTACCTGAAGTACCACAAGATGTCCGTACCAGAGTCCTTACACACTGTGTGGTTGGACGGTTACAACAAGAAGGAAGTCTGCTAGAAATGAGGGTCATGTCGTAGTACCAGAAGGTAAAATAATATAATGTTAAGGACAGCCACGAGTACCCTGGAACGCCACAGGAAAATGGGGCTCATGAAGAGGCCGCAAAGAAAGTTAAATACCTACAAAGAGTGAGGCCAGCCCTGACAAGTCAGTTGAATGGGAACAAGAGCGTAGGTTGCCAACACCTACACCAATCACCAGATACCCTGCTGGCATAATAAGCTGGCCATTGGAGGAGACAGAAGACATGAGCATCAGAACAACTATCCAGGACGAATCAACCACAATCCAAAAGCTTGCTGTTAAGGTGATCCCAAGTGATGAAGTGATGAGAGAAACACTTTGAGTTGCATATATGTATGAAAGGTGCTATACAAATAAAAATTATTATTAGTAGTAGAACCGCAGTACATTCTGTGTCGTTCAAGAAAAGCTAAAGAAATATCAAGACCTGAGACAAGAGCTGGAAAATATGTGGAAGGTAAAAGCGACAGTGGTTCCTGTGATTACTTGAGTACTACGGAACATGACCGCAAAATGGGAGAATGGCCTCGGCAGACCCCAGGAACAACATCCGAGATCTCTGTTCAGAAGTGTGGGAACGGCTAAGATACTGTGCAAGAACCCTCAAGCTCCCAGGCCTCTTGTTGAAGACGCCAGCTTGAAGGAAAAGACCTCGCAGTTGAGGCAAGTGTCCCCCGAGGAATGAACGAATGAGGAACAACTCCTAGTTCAACCCACGGATCTTCACCAGACAGCCCTGCTCACCTTGCTCTCTCCCTGCAGGCCCAGCATGCGCCGGTGGGCTTTGTAGTCAAACTTGTAGTAGGTGTGCATGATGCGGCGCAGGTAGACCCTGCAGATCTCCTCCGTGCTGCCTTTGTTCTCCAGGTACTGCAGCAGACGGTCGATGATGCCACACACACGACCCTCGTCCTTCAGATTGTCTACGTACTCTGGAATGGCAAATGGTCAACAACAGTGTTGGTAATCCCCGAGGAATGGGCTGGCATCACTGGTTTAAATGCATCTCCCTCAGTTCATCAATGGATCAGCGATAACCTTATGAAACCGGTCACGTGGTACGACCCACTGTCGACCCACCCATTTAATCTCTAAAAAAAGGATTAAATATCTTTGCTGACAATCTAACAACCGCAAACTTATCAAATGAACATAAACTAAATATCATAAATCATTAATATTTCTATTAAGCCACACCTGCATGAAAATATATAATACAAACAGTAAATAGTAAGTTAATGTTTTTAATATGAATTGCAAATTCTATTGCTCTGCTTCATGAGAAATTTGCTAGTAGTGTTTGGCTTTCAACTCATCAGAATGGCAAGTGTGATATCCCCTGTAAAATGCTCACCCTGGGAATGTGGGTCTGTGTTCTGCATGATCTTTGTGAACTCCTCATCCATCCTTTCCACCAAGGTGAGGATACAGCCTCGAACGCGGAAAGGCTGCAACAAAATCAGATGTAAGATTAGGAACATGAACTGTAACAAGAGCTTCTCAGAAAGGTCCTTGAAGACACATACATAGTTCCTGACCTGTTCAGAGATGTTGAGGCTCTCGCTGTCCTCAGCGATATTCTCACCAATAAAGATGTTACTATTGTCAAACAGGATGTCCAGAAGTTCATCAATACAATCCAGACATTTCTTCCACATTTCCGGCTGAAAGAGTGGTAGAAAGTGGAAGCAAGGAAGGAATCCAAGGAATATGAGCAAGTGAATAAAAATTTTATGCGACTACCATTCTGCTAAAATAAGTGTTTTTCCTGAAAACTTATGTGAATGAAACAAACCTTCATGAAGGCAGCCAGATTTGGGTTATAGTCATACAAAGAGGCTATGATGTTGAACTTGATCTTGACCGTGATGCCTTGTCCTAGGTTATTTTCCTCAGAAATTGCAGCAAGAGCGTGCAGGAGTTCGATTTGTGCAGCTCTGACACACACACAAACACACACTTTTAAGATAAGTGATACGAGTCATGCTTTTAGACTAAAAAACATCTGCTGTCATAACACTGGTGATTGCTAGTCAATGTAATAAACTGTTTTCTAACCTTTGTTTAAACCTTCAGGTCAATGAAGTCTACTACCTGCTACACAGAGTTGTATATGGCGAGGACATACCTGTCTGTGCCCTTCTTTCCTCGAGCCTGCAAGATCTCATTCAGCTTCTTCACCACCACGGCAGTGTTGATCTCCGTGCCCTTGGCGAACATCTTGGGCTTCTCTTTGACCATGGGCACCCCACCCTTCACCTCGCTCCACCCGCCTTCGTCGCCCTCGGCATCCTCCTCTGCATCCTCCTCCGCACGCTCCTTTGCCTTGGTCTTCTTGGGGCGTCTGCTGCTGGCCTGTCTGTCTATATCCTGGGTCCTGAGACAGGGAGGTGAAGCCCTTACAATGGCATTCCCCGAGTGTGGCCGGCGTGGCCAGACGTGAGCCCTACCAGACGCTTCATGCTGCAGATGCCAGTATCTCTGCTTTAAGTGAGTTTCAGGGATGACCAAAGTAGTCTACAGGGTTAGTACAAAATCCCATGTAGAAGCATAACAGAATACTATAATGATAGCATGAATCCTTAATACATGATAGTAGGCCTGTGTTGAAAAAATCGATTTTCCGATTCAGAATCGATTCGCATATGATGATCTGATTATCGATTCGTACGTCCAAAGATCGATTTTTTAGTGAACTTTTACCCCCGCCTCGTCACCGAATTCACGCAGGCGTGCTCGGTCTAACTAACTGTAAAACGGCTTGGCGTCGGACAGTGCCGGTAACGACGATAGTCAAATCGGAAATCTAAAAACAGAAGGGCAGTTTATCCAGTGTCAGTGACTATTTACAGTTAGTCCGTGTCACTGACCATTTACCCAGTGTTTTTACAGTTTAAAAAAAGTTTAAAATGTTCTTGTAACATTGGGCGCAAGGCGATGGACGAGACAGAATCCTTTGCACTTTCCAAATCGTTACGTTTATTACATTTACCGAAGCGCAGACAGCGCACATAAAACACGTTTACATAGAACATGTGTGACTCAAACAACGACGAGCACAGGACGCTGCGCGAGCGCAAATTAAATAGACAAACCACATCAACCCCACGTGATTACAAGACGAGCCACAGGTGAAGACTATCACAAGACGCACCCGCACCCACGGAGATACACCGACGTAGACGATTAGACGCAGATGACGTTAACACGTCCAAAACGGAGGGGTCGGGGACCGTAACGTGAGAGTTCTGTTCTTATATTCTCACTTTAAAGAAAAATACACGTTTACATTTTATACTTTCAGTTTATTAAGTGTGAGCACTTTTAAAATAAAAATGCATTTGGTAGCAACAGCTTTTGAGTGAATTCTTAATTATTTCAATCCAGGGTATCTGCACATTTTTAAATCTCAAATTCAATGACTTTTAAGACCTTTTTAATACCTCTCACAAGAAAAAATAATACTATTACTGGGGATGCTGGTGTGTTCCACATCGTTGACGGTGAGGGGGTGGCGAACGAAAATTGTTGACCGGGGGGGGTGTGGTTGGCGAACGAAAATTGTTGACGTTGTTGAGGCCGTATACTCCAATGCTAGGAATCTAGCACTAGGACCCTGAAGCGGTTTTTTCCTGCATTAGCGCTAGATTCGGCAAAGTTCACATTGCGCCAGAACAACTGAACAACACACACTTATAATAATTTAATGCCTCCCCTCATAAAATTCCAGACATTTTAAGACCTTTTTAGGCCTTGAATATGGAAAACTAAATTTAAGACATTTTAAGACTTTTTAAGGACCCGCGGGTACCCTGCAATTATAATAATAATGCACTGGTAATATAATAATAATAATAATAATGCACCAGTAGGAGCCCACTGTTGCAGATATAGACACCTCAAAGATGTCCTCTGTTTATTGTCCTGGATTACCTTTCTTGAAGGTAGATTTAAGATGACCCTTTTCAGCCATGAGTAACTACCAACTACCAGTAACTATTTGCTGATTAATATCGATATAATACTAGTTTTAACATGTTGCTTCTGTACACAGTCAGGAAACAGCTCAAATACATTTTTAATAACACTAAACCCCAAATTGGATCGAATTGGATCGAATCGATTAAATCGGATTAAATCGAAAAAAATTGATTCTTAATCTTCAGAATCGGAATCGGATCGATTCTTGGAATTTGAATCAATACCCAGACCTACATGATAGCATGAATCCTTAATACGACAGGGTTAAAGCAATACCCACAGAACACCAAATTTGCATATTGCCATCTTCTGCAACGTCAATACTGCACAAGCCACAACTGTGTAAACGATTTAAAGATCATGTATTGTGTAACCCTGGGTTAGACCTGAACATTAAACCATGCACGCACTGTACTAACTTTTTGAGGAAGGCTACAGCAAGGGACGCGGTGTTGCCTTCATTGTCCTCACTCTCGCTGCCACTGTCCATCGAGTCTGAGCCCCAATCCTCATCATCATCGTCATCGTCACTCTCGGACTCATCCTCCTATGCCAAAGCAGAAACAATGAGTCTGTCAAACACGAACACCCACCAATGGTAGTCCATTTCTCCTCTTCATTCTACATTTCAGACTGCTACTTGTGCACTACACATGTGATTTAGACAGAACTTTACTGATCATGATGTAAGCTACAGTGCTACAGTGGCAGAAACAAACATGCAAACATCAGTGTGAGAAGACAGTGCAGGCCCGTCTGGGCACGGCAGACATATTGCTTGCTACTTTAATGACTGCAGCACGCACACTAATCCAGCAGAGTGGCGGAAACAGTCTGAGCAGCTCTCCTAATGCTATGTTGCATCATTGAATAGGAGCAAAATGGCATGAATTCACAAATAATATAATTTAATATAATATGGCCAATACTAGGTTTTACTGTGTTATCAGCACAGAACAGTGTTATTATAACATGAATTAAGTGCTTATTTAGCTAGCAGTCTAATCTAACGAGCTTAAGTGACAGCTCATTCCTAATACATAGAGTTCAATATGACGTCGGTCCACCCTTTGCAGCTAGAACAGCTTCAACTCTTCTGGGAAGGTTGTCCACAAGGTTTAGGAGTGTGTTTATGGGGATTTTTGACCATTCTTCCAGAAGCGCATTTGTGAGGTCAAATACTGATGTTGGACGAGAAGGCCTGAGTCTCAGTCTCTGCTCTAATTCATCAAAGGTGTTCTATCAGGTTGAGGTCAGGACTCTGTGCAGGCCAGTCAAGCTCTTCCACACCAGACTCTGCCATCCATGTCTTTATGGACCTTGCTTGATCATGTTGGAAGAGGAAGGGTCCAGCTCCAAAAGGTACAAAACGTCTTGGTATGTTGAAGCATTCAGAGTTCCTTTCACTGGAACTAATGGACCAAGCCCAGCTCCTGAAAAAGAACCCCACACCATAATCCCCTCTTCCAAACTTTACACTTGGCACAATGCAGTCAGACAAGTATCGTTCTCCTGGCAACCACCAAACCCAGACTCCTCCATCAGATTGCCAGATGGAGAAGTGTGATTCGTCACTCCAGAGAACACACCTCCACCGCTCTAGAGTCCAATGGCAGCGTGCTTTACACCACTGCATCCAACGCTTTGCATTGCACTTGGTGATGTATGGCTTGGGTGCAGCTGCTCGGCCATGGAAACCCATTCCATGAAGCTCTCTGTGCACTGTCCTTGAGCTAATCTGAAGGCCACATGAAGTTTGGATGTCTAGTGATTGACCCTGCAGAAAGTTGGCGACCTCTTTGCATTATGCACTTTAGCATCCGCAGACCCTGCTCCGCCTGTTTATGTGGCCTACCACTTCATGGCTGAGTTGCTGTTATTCCAAACAGTTCCATTTTCTTATAATACAGCTGGCAGTTGATTGTGGAATAATTTGGAACGAGGAAACTTCATGATTGGATTTGTTGCACAGGTGGCATCTTATCACAGTTCCAAGTTGGAATTCAGCGACCCATTCTTTCACAAATGTCTGCATGCCTAGGTGCTTAATTTTAAATACGCTTGTGGCCACGGAAGTGATTGGAACACCAGATTCCGTTAATTTGGATGGGTGAGCAAATACTTTTGGCAATATTCAAAATAAAATGTGAGCTAATAATAATAATAATCAGATTAAATAATCTCTCGTGTCATATCTCTCCGGCCTCTCCATTTCCTGGGTATAATGTCTACATCTATATAAATGATGGTGGTAAATGATGTGTTATGGTTAACACTTATTTTGTGTGTGTGTGTTTTTAAAGCATATATAAGGTGCTGAATAAGTTATTATAAGTACTGGGAACTCACAGCTGCTCCTTTCAGGAACTTGCTGGCTTCTGTAGCAGGTTCAGCTGCAGGCTTCTTCTTCATGAAGCTCTTTGCAGTGATGGCACCATCACCACCTGCCTCTCCCTCACTCTCAGAAGACGAACCTTAACATCACAGCCAGCACCAATCAGCCACAATCAAAATATTCATCACATTCATCACATTCATTATGCAATAAAGATTAGGACTAAATGTCCGTTTTCATCAAGTGATTCTTATATTTAATCCTGAATAAACCCAGAGCGTACCAGACTCTGCTTCTTCCTTCTCTTCCTCTTCATCTGCGGACTGTTCTGGGTTCTAAAAAGGCACGTGTGAGAGAAGAATACTTCAGTATTACCCTGTTTCCATAGTTTCCTATGGGTGTTTTAGTCGGGTACAGATCGGGACTGACCTCCTTGTAGTTGGAGATATCAGACTCGAAGTCACGGTTGTATTTGCGGATCTTCTGGCGTAAGGTGCTCAGGGCTTTAGCGTTGTTTTTGTTCATTTTCTTCTTACCCTCTTTGTCTTCCCATAGCTGTCAAAGAAAATTTGTACATGAAAATGCCATTTCCAAACACAAGTTTATAAATGTATCATAAAAGCTCAAAGACCTTTTAGCAACAACCTACGTTAAAGGCCTCTCATTTGCTTTTCTGAAGTGTTAAACAAAACACAGTATTTGAGTGAACTAATTTCATTGCACGTACTTGGTTTAGGTAGTCTTCCAGGTCTGCAAGAAGGCGAATATAAAACTGGGGAACCCCCTCTTTGTCCACTATTGCTTTACTCTTGAGGAATGCTCGACATAACTGCTCAAACTCTTCCAGACATTTTGACATGTCTCTGATCTTCATGGCATTGCGGATGGTTTTGATAAAGTTTGTCAGCTCTTCAAACCTAAGGAAAAGACAAAACCAAATGGTTTTATATTAACATTTCAAGTATGAAACACTGACACTGCTAATTTATAGTTTATATATATATATATATATATATATATATATATATATATATATATATATATATATATATATACACTTGTTCAAAAATTAAGTAGAAGACCAAAATCTCTTCACCTTTTATCTTTGGCACTACGTACAACTCTCTTAGTATCTTCCTCATCGTCACTAAGCAAGAGAGCCCTAAAGAAAAGACAAAAATAAGCACATATAAAATATGTTTGAGCACATGTTTCCGGCAAGAACAAAAACATAAAACCAGACTACTGACTGCTTATTGAAAGTAGTCCCGGCTGCTTTAGGGGTGATCTCATCGGCGGATGAGGACTCCTCCGACTCGCTGTCGGATCCGGTGGCGAAAAAACGAGACATCCCAGGTAGTTGCTGACACTGCAGATGGTGAGTAAATTCATACAAACAATAAGAAGCCAAACAATTCTTCTAAAATCACAGCGTCCGCTCATTTTATCCAGTTAAAAATTAAACCCTCGTCAGTTTCGTAGCTACAACGTCACCTCGCGTCACTGCAACGTCGTGGCTTTAACAGTAGACGGTATGTTAACCAGTGCCATCGCTAGCTATATTACCACCCATCTAACGGTCAAGAAACTGGTCGTGTGTTAACGTCCAGCTAACAACAGCAAAAGAGTGACCACAAAGAAACAGCCATCTTCGTGTCGTTGTGTCCGCTTGAGCGAATAGCGGCGCAGCTACGACGTGACTGTGCGGAGGGGACGCCAGGCGGCTACGCGGCTAGCTCCCTGTCGCCTTCTCCTGGGCACAACGGCAGAACTCACCAATAATCAGCCCGTTTATAACAAAACGTTAAAAGCTGTAACGTGCTCCTACCTGTTATCCAAGAAAAATAACTGATTCTTGTATTATGAGGCTGTTAAGATCCAGATTGCCAGTATTTGTCACCACAAGCTCCAGCGTGCGTCCAAGCCTTTTCGGCTACTTCCGGCGAGAGGGTCGTGTGCGCGCGCACATACCGCCACTGTGGTGCGAACTACTGCCCCCTACTGCCATGGAGTGCGAACTACTGCCCCCTACTGCCATGGAGTGCGAACTACTGCCCCCTACTGCCGTGGAGTGCGAACTACTGCCGTGGAGTGCGCGCGCACGTACATGTAGGGCGGAATACCTGGCGGAATACCTCAACTTTGTCTTTCACTAATGTCAAACGTGACAACAAAAATTCAAATTTTTAAGCTTTGAAAAAGCTAACTTCTTTAAAAGCGCGTTTACACTGGTGAAAAACGGTAGACAGTATGTTTTCAGAATGTAGACCATCACCACCAATTTCCTTATAATCTGTTATTTACACAATAGGTATTTACATGCAGTTAACAATTAAACATCTACAAAATTTCTACTGTTTTCATACCATTGTGATTAGAATATTGTCAAACTGCTATTGCAGCTTTAACATGAAAGCTACATATATACACTACATTTAAGCAGCATACAGCGTTATATTCATACAAAAGTACAGTTTATTGTCACAAATAATAATAAAAATCAACATTTAGACCTATTGATAGAACAGTCAGAAGGAAAAAGCATGTCTAAAAAGACTGGTTTTGTGAGCCGTGTTCTAATTCTTTCCAGTGTAGCTGTTAATCACTGCATTGGTTGCTGGGCAATCTCCGCAGTAATTCCTTCACAAAGTCAAAATCTGTAAGACTATGACTTGAGGGTAGAATAAAAGGGTGTATAAACTATAAAGTGGAAATGTCTCATTTTTCTACACATTTAAAACATAAGGAAATAGAGTATGAAATGATCATTAAAAAAAAGGTAATGCAATAGCCTTTCTTTAAGCCTGCTGTTTAACATAGTTGCAGTGTCTGATCAGATTGTGAAACACTGTACACCAGCTTTCAGAGTCTGCCCAGAATCCATCTTTGCCTCCCTTTCCATAGCACTGTCAACTGCCCATAGTGTCATTCACATCAGTTAGAAATGCTAACAGCTACAGCGAAACTATGAGAGCGGGTGATTTCACAGCAGTTCAAGGGACTAAGACGCCAAGTTGGTGTGTGTTGCGAGAGCACGAAGTCCAGAGGACTGGCAAAGAGTGAATGTGTAGATACAGGGGCCAAAAACAAAGTAGACAAAATCATAATGATACAGAGTTTAGGGGAAGCAGAGTCAGTTAAGACAGCAGGGCAGGGAAAGGGGGACATAGAAATACAAGTAGATACAGGACTCCACTTCCTGCAGAACGTCGATTTGTTTGCTAAGGTCACAGCAGGCTCACAGGAAGTAGTCGGCCACTGGCTTTTTGGAGGGAATGCCTCGTGTTTCCTGTGGAGCAGCTTCAAAAATGATGAACTCTTTCTGGAGGTGCTCATCCAATTCCAAGATGGCTGCCACATTACCACACCTGAGCAAATAGAGAAGATGTCCTAAATAAGCTACCGCATTCAGAATAACCACCTGTACAAATTTAAAAATAACATTTCCTAGCAATTCAGAACAAAATGTGTTTTCTGAAGTTCCAGAGTCAGCAGTTGAGACACTGGTCCATGAAACTAAACCAGAGTAATAGCCTGTCATGAGAGCAAGTAAAATGTGTCAATATTGATGGTTAATTAGGATCTACTTCATTCACACACCTATAGCAATAGTTGGGAGCAGACCACACAGTGAGCACGGTTTCATTGAAGTGCCACTTGTAGCCCTCCATGACGAGTTGATGGGCTCTGCAGATCATATCGATGTCATTGGCAGCATTGAACTGGGCCACAACGTCACTGCCGAAGAGGTAGCCAGCTCCCCTTGGACTAACACCCCATCCTGTGGTATCTACCATTACAAACACAGAGAATTGTTTATCAAATCAGGCTTAAGCCGACAATAAAATGTCAAATGCTCATTCAGTCTGATTGATCCAAGCCTTAAACAGCTGTAGTGTTCCACTACCATGATCTAGTACCATTTTATTAGAAAACAACTGAAGACTTCTTCACTGGAATGTAATTTACATTCAAAATCCTATCCTTGAAAGAAGTAAATGGCTGTGGTGTTACTATGGGGAAGAGGAAGCCAGTAAATTTCTGTAGCAAATTGATGGCCTTTTTAATCATTGTTTCCAGCCACTTTGCTGTAATCTCACAAGGGTGCTGACAGATTAACCTGCAACCTAAACACAAAATGAATAAATAGAAGAAAACACCCCACACTAATGAATGAGTATTGGCTACCTTCAGGGTCAGACCATAACAGATCACACATGGGCCCGTCGTGTGGCACCTCCTGCTTCCTATCAATAGTCCTGATCTGGTCAAGCGTCTGTATGGAGGGGGAGAGGCCACCGTGGACGCAGAAAATCTTTGAAGGGAAATCACACATACACAAATACACAGAGTCAAAAGACCGCATAACTTATCATTGTCCGCTCTGATATCTGGCCCATTTTTGAACAGATGGAGCATATAAACACACATGTATGAACTGAACAATCTTACAATTATAACCTACACTAATTATGAGGTTTATTAAACTTTAGCAGAGCAACTGACCTTGCCGTCGATGATGGCAGAAAGAGACAGGTAGTCGAAGATCTCAGTGCAGTACCTCCACACGGTGACTGAGCCGTATTTCCTCAGACACTCATCATAGAAGCCATACACTTGTGTGATTTGCCTAGATTCATGGTTCCCCCTAATCAGTGTGATTCTGTCTGGGTAACGCACCTAAAATTAGAGGTGAGCAAACTTTAAAGTGGAACATGCACTCAACAATGCAAAATGAATACATTTTTGTGTGGGCTAAAAAACGCACAAAATATTTCTAGTTCACCAACAGCCTTCATTACAAGAATACTGTTTGCTAATCTTTCCCATACAAAAGGAGCCCACCCTTTGTATGCATGCCACTGAGCTGAGAGAGCTGAAGTCCTACTCTTTCTATTACAGCCTGGTCACAGCTTATGTAAGACTCAAGTTGACAAGTTAATGCATTCCTAATGAACACAAAGTTGATCACAACTACTTCCAGGGATCAACAACTCATGTGTAAGGGTCATAAAAGTGACCAAGTAAACAGTTTGTATATGATAAATGTAGAAATACTGTTTGTGTAATAAATGTGTGCTTTAAATATATTTCTCTAGGAAAATCAAGAATAGAGTACAAGTACAGTGACTATGTACCTTAAGAGCAAGAAGCAACAGGAAGGTCTCCACACTGTAGAAACCTCTGTCCACAAAGTCTCCCATGAAGAGGTAGTTTGTTTCAGGCACGTCACCACCCACCTTTGAAAACAAAAAAACACTACAACTACTACCCCAAACACTAGTACTATTGTTTGTAGACTAAGCAAGCACAAAAATTACTTTGGAAACCCTCCAAACATAGAAATCTGACTTGGTACACAAGACTACCAGTAATGTCAATACCTTCTGGTATATAAATGCAGAACAACACATTAAGGTCAGAATGGCACTTGAGTGTAAACTCAAAACTCACTCTGAAAAGCTCCTTCAGGTCATAAAACTGTCCATGGATATCGCCGCACACCTATAAGAGAAATGCATGTCAAGCTTCAACACATATGCGACGCTGGAATCATTCCTTATTCTGTCTGTGCTGAGTACAGTTCCAGAGTGGTGTGTGTGGAAGTCTAGACTATGTTCCAGATTGATGTGGTTTGACGGGTTGAATTCTAGAGTGATTCAGTATATAGTTTTGCAGAACCTCAACCTATAGCCAGTCTCTGTGCCCAGTGCTGTAGATCATCACACATACTGTGATCCTGAAAGGGCTTGTATGCCTTTAATGGTGTTGTCTACTTATTTTTTGCCGTTTTCTATGTTTAATTTGTATGTAGCCTACAGTAGAAAATCATTTTAAAGGGCAGGGAATGAAAATGTGTTTGGGCATAGCTGTTATGTAGGCCTACTGTTAAGGCCTGTATGATATCTAGACAGATAAACCTGACCAATCCTGAGGCAAATTGAGAGACTTGAAATGAAAATGTATAAAAGATAAAAGCAGTTTAAAGTGATGGGAAATTAACTAAATGTTTATATGGGAAATATTAACAGGGAAGTATAAACAAAAATAGATGACTCAAGGGATAGATCTAAAATGACTTCATGTTTTACATTAATTGGTAGCTGTGACTAAGAGTCTACAAAGTAGACTAATATTGTTGCACACTGTGCCTCAGTAAGTTTACAACATTAACAGGCTTTTAGGGACAGGGGCACTGTTCTCGGCAGTAAAACCACTCAAATTCCACATCTCCTTTATCTGCCACTCAAAGTCCAGCTGCAATCAGCTGTGAATTTTTTGGTCTAGCACAGCAGCAGTATGACAAATCTTTGACTAGTCAGTGTTAGTTCTGCCTCTAGTCAGACGAAAGTCTTATAGTTAGGTCATTAATGTGCTGGACCAGCTGCAGCTGGTGAATGTAGCCAACCAGTTCTGCACAAAAACACATTTCCATTTTAAAACATGGGCTAAATACTAAAAACCATGTGAGTGGATTTGTTTTTGCTTCCCAGCAAATATTAGTTAAATGATATTTCATACAATAATATTGATTCAGATGATATAATTTCACAACACTTAGATATCACAACCCTAACCCTAGATTGTAAAAAACATAGCATTATGACTCAGTATTGGTACCAGTGAACAACCAACATTATTGGCACAGCTATATTAATATAACCCAAAGGGCAGTTGTTCACTGTATACAGCATTTACCAGGCCCACCTTCCCAAAAGTGGTGTTAAAACCTTAAATCTCATCTAAACAAACCCAATGACAAACATTACTTACTGTAACTGGTGAGTCCACTCTCTGCACGTTACTCTCCTCCACAAGAATCTCTCTAGAACACAAATAAGAACCACTAATCAAGACGGATTCAAATGGGTCACTACCATCCTTACTGAATACAGAACTCCAACGCTGAACAAAGTTCAGAGACCATTCCCAGCCATTAACTCAACTTTGCCAAGGGCCTTTTAAATGCTCGCTTGTTAACCATGCAAGAACACTGTGGGTTAGGTGTTTATTACCTGGCTTTGGCACACAATGCTTTGACCTCATTCTCCTTGATGAGCTCACACCTCCTTAGCTGGTCGATCTGTCGGTCCAGATCACTGATGTCACCCATGATAAATTTCAGAAAAGAGGTCCGACCTAAGCCTGTTACTACTGGCACAGTCTCTCTCAGTGCTTCACACACACACACTCATGCACACACACACACCACACACTCACACAGACTAACTGGAGAAGCAGCTGGGATGGCAGGGCGACTGCACGTAAAGACACCTGTCAAACAGAAAAAAAACAACGCTGAGCTACTTCGTTATGGGATACATGTAATCTTAATTGTATAAGAACATCGCAGGGTACTGACTGGTAATATAATACTGACAGTATATTTATAAGAAACAACACTGTTACAAAAACAAACCGGCACGTAACGTAAAAACGTCAATAAAAGTGTTAGTGTACACTATAACAAGGCACAAGTCGGAATTCGGCTTCAAAGACGCCCCCAGATTGAAGAATTTAATACAGCCAGCCAACTAATAGCTACTCACTGAGGAGAATCCAAGACATTTTTAACTGCGGGTCGTCTTTAAAAGAAAGCGACTGAACGATTTTTAAGCACATACAAACAAAAAACACCATTTTGTCAAGTTATCTGATTGAGCAGATCTATACAGGAGAACTTTACACAGAGATAAAGCGACCGAGTGCTTTTCAACCCGCTCTTGGTTCTTGGTGGTCTGGCAAAACAATCTAGCTACCCAGGCAGATAACTCGACCCCGTAAAACTCGTATAAATATGATCCCAACACACTCACCGAGTGAAAAGCACAACGGAAAGACTGTGTGAACCGGGGCTCTCGCCGGTTCTAGCGGGTTTCGTTAGAGAGCTAGCCAGCTAATCCCACCAACTCCACTCCAGCTAGCGGAACCACTCTCACCCAGACGCCAAGCAGGAAAATGGCAAGTTTCAACTCATTTTTTTGTTTGTTCTAAACCCAAAAAGGAGTCGTGTAATTAGACATAACGGAAAACACACCGATCACGCCAAATATCAAGGCTGTTAACGAGGCTAGTTAGCCTGCCGTGCGCCGCGCTAGCGCGTTACCAACGTGACGGGGAGGGGGGGGTGACGGGGAAGGGGGGGGGGGTTGAATTAGCTAGAAAGCTACATAACTTTTCCGAAGTCGTGTGGATTCGGATTATTACTAACCGCACAATATCTCAATTAATATGTGTGCCTTTGGGCAAATATTTCGACTAATACTAACCCTATCCGCGTAGCTATGCGGTTAACTGGCGAACAATAACGCCGATGATGGTTGGACAGGTAGCCGCCTAGCCAGTGTGATATTAGCTTAGCGCTTAGCTCAAGGGCCTCTGCGTTTTGGATGGCAGTAACACACAAACCTTAAGCTAGTTGTCGGCACCGAACTCGGCACAATTACAATAAAACCCACGAAAATAACTAAAGTCGTTTACCTGAAGCACTCGAGTCGAAAAAGAAAACCCAAATTATGAAGCCGGACTAACTTAAGATTCGTTTTCCTTTCACCCGGCTCGTCGTTGTGTTCCTCCAACACCATGGACCGGGGCTTAGCGCCTCCCTTTGACTCATCACCCGACACTCGCACGGACTGCTACCATTCCTGAGAGTGCAAGTACCGAACGGAGACGCTTCCGCCGCCTGAAGGCCGACATAATAACAGTCCCATTTATTGGAGAAAATCGTCCATATTTTTTTTTATCAGCACATGTATTTATTTACATAAATTAATATTAATGACAATTTAACACATTCATTGTAGCAGATGAAAAAAGAAAATTGTAGAAAGTAGAAAAAATGATAGAAATAGAATTTCTCTTTGGGGCAAATCCCTTCATTCTTTTTCATTCTTGTTCTTTTTTAGTTTATTCTTCAGTTCCAGCATCATCTGTTGGTTGCCCATCCTACAAATGTGAAGACATGTACAAGAGAACAAAAAAAATCATTTGTGGAGAAAAGGTGTGTATTTGGTCTGGTTTTAAACAGTGATGTACAACCTGAGCACTTTGTTCATGCAAATTATAAATAGGGAGAGTAATGCAACATTGGCTGTACCCAGGGTGTCTTGCCGGTGTTGACTTTGGTTTGTCATGCAGTTTATCTTGCTTTGCATAACACTCTGCTGGATCTGTGCCAAATTTCTGCAGGGTAGCAAGATAGTGCTGATAAACCATAACTGAACAAGTACTTGTAATTCAGGGGTGTGTTATTGTTATATATTCATGCAGTTCAGTCACTGTTTGTATACATGCCATACATTTTTTATATGAAACATTTAGTGGTTCAGTCATTTGTTGTCCTGTACCTGTGACGTCACACACTGTGCCTCCTCCCCATGCTTCATCTTTCTGCCAGCTTCAGTTTGTCTCAGTGCAGGAAGACCAGAACCAAGACCTGAATGACAATGACAGGCACACAGCTGACACAACGACAATTACTTAAAGCTACAAACGACCGATATTCTCAACTAGAATATCAACTAGACTTTATTGGTCCTGAAGGAAATTAGGGTCTCTCAGTAGCATGTAAGTGCGATGGATATATATATATATACAGTAGAAAGATGCACACAGTATAAAATATAGAAAATGCAATAGAAAGTATAATAGAAAAAAAGTAATAAGTGGAACGATATCCGAGCAGCCAGATGTATACACAGATGAACTAGACAATGGATATATTTTTAGGTATATACACCATCCATACAGACTATGGATTTAAGATTAAGATACTAAGATACTAAGTAGTCATTAAATATAAATGCTACAATGGTAAAGTGGCACAGTACAATAATACAGTAAGGTATATAAAGTGACGGTATTACCAAAAATACAGACAAGAGTGACTGATGACACAGTTAAAATGAAAAATACGCACATATTTAAAATCTACTATAATAATCCTTTGATTCATTAAAGTTTTCCTTCACATTTCATTTTCTAGCTTACCAGGCAGTTTGAATCCAAGTACTCCTTTGCCTGGTGATACCCCTTCTGTTGGACTCTTTCTCAGAGGCCTGGGCCCTGGAGGACAAGGGGGAGTCAGTGGCTCTACTGATGTCATGTTTATGAGTGTTCGAGGGTCTTTAGGTGGTCGAATCAGGGGGTTTTTCACAGCTATTTTTGATTTCTGTGCTGTGAAATCCAACGTTGAGACCTTTAACAGCAAGAACAGACAATTTTAAATTCAACATAATTTTCCAAAAATAATCAGGAATTGTTCCATATAAGGTCATCATAAACATTTCACCTGTGCAAATAGAAGATCTGTCACTGCCCAGTCCTTTGACTCAGATGGTTCCTCCTTCTCCTCTCCTCTTTCTATTTTTTCAAACCCTCTCTTCAGTCCAGGTCGGTTTCTTTTTTGAAAGTTCTCATTATTGTCATCAACTTTGTCTTCATGATCTTTTTTGTCAAGAAGTGTTGTGTCCGATACAGATGCTTGTTTATGGGGCATATTGCTTTTTCCTTCTTCAGTAAGCTGTACATTAAGTTCTATCTCACAACTTGTATACTGAGCCATTTTTTCCACTTCAAACTGCCTACAAGCCTCACTTCCAGTATCCACAGTTTCTCCTTGTAAATCTTTCATATACTCCTCTATGTCATTTAGTAATTCAATCATCTCACATTCTGTTTCTGTTATCCTATCATCTGGAGATTCTATTTGTCTGGATAAGTCACTCTGCATCTCTATAGATTCCTTTGTCAGGCCACTCATTACTTCCTCCAATACTTCCATGGCCTTTATTTCATATGGTAATCCAGATGTCGTTTCCATGGTGCTATCTTCTTCCAGGTCTTTCTGTGAATTCCTCCACATTTCCAGGGTTTTTAGTGGTGATTCCCAGTCTGGCAGGTCTAAAGTCTCAGAAGATCCATGCTTTGACCCATAGGATTCAGTTTTACTAGATTTATCTTGTGCCATGCACTCACTATAATTTTGTTCATCTCTTAATATGTTCAGAGTCTTGGACATATCATGCAAAACTGGAGCCTGCGCCTTAGCTGATGTTTCAGATGTGGCCTCTGTGGTTGCTATAAATGATTCACTTTCTGTTTTTGAAGTGTCAGTTTCGAATTCAGCTTGTTGACCTTTTTCTTCGGTTGTGACAGGCTTGCATGCATCTGCTACTTCATTGTGTTTAACAAGCAGTAATTTCTGTTCTATAGACACAGTCTTTGTTTCAACAATCAGCTCAGTTGTTGAACCAACACTCATTTCAACGGAGCACTGTGTTTTATCCAGTTCCTGCAGTGAAGGGCTTAACATTTCATCAGTAGACTTAATTGCAGTTTCATCTGGTTGCCCTACAAAATTACACTCCGGCCCCCTTAGGTCTTTTAACATTTCAGAAAATGGTGCTTCAAGTAGCCCACTTTCATTTATTTTTCCATTAGCTGGTTCTTCTTTTCCAGGGTCTTGCTCAAGTGAGCATTGGTATACAGTTTCCTGTATAGTCTCTTCTCGATCTGTGAAGTGCTCATGTAAGATTGTCTCTACCATTGCTGATTTCATTACATCCTCTGATGAAACTTCTGCTTTGGTGTCCTGTTTACATTTTGACTTAAGATCTTCAGTTTGGTTTTGGTGTCCAGCTTCCACCTCTGTTGTTGCAATGACGGACTCAATGCTTTGAATAATCCCCACTTCTAATCTTTGTGAACCACTAATACAGTCTGTGTCCTCTAGCTGCATCACTTCTGTTTTTAGGGTTGTCTCTGATAGGTTTGTTACTTCTATATCTTCTTTGAGTTGTTTTAATTGAACTGTTTCCATTGTATTAGTATCGAGACCCGAAGTAATGTCTGCAAATGTCTGCAATGTCGCTTTTTTTAGTCCCATATTGCTGCAGGGTTCCGTTTCCTTTGTGTTTATGTCTGCATTTTCCATCTGTGCTGCCCCAAACTCCATTAGTTCACATGCCACCTCAATTTTGTTGTCATTATGTTCAGTTTCAGCTTCATGTTTCTTTGACCCATAGACTTCCTGTTTGTCAAATATTTCAGTACCTGTAAATTTGCATAGCTGTTGAGCTACAGAGGCTGTGAGGTCTTTGACTTGTCCAAGCTTTATTTTTCCCATGGTTGCTTGTTCTGTTTCCATATTGGTGATGGCTTGACTTTCTGCCTTATTTGTACTCACTTCCTCCTTGTATATTACTTCTTTATTTGTGGGAGTATTTAAAAGGTTTCCAGTGTCACTTTTTGGATGGATTAGCAAGGATAAATCCTCATCTTCCATTTGTGATTTGTGATTCTTGTCTTCATTATTAGATTTTTCTACATTTTTATACTGATTATTAGCATAATCTATTGCATTTTCCACTGAGGCTTCGTTGGTGTATTCTTTATCTCCTTTATGACACCCGTTTACCTGTTCATGTTCAAAACCTTGATCAACATCCTCACCGTCTGTTCTTTCTATTCCACCTACAACACACTCCCTCATGTAATCAGATATTTCCTTTTCTGAATTTCCTCTCTGTTCCGGATTGTTCCCAAGCACATTAGCATCTACACCTGGGTTCTCGCCTCCAGAACCCTCACATTCTTGGCACTCTGTGTTTACATTAGTGATCACAGATGGACTAACTTCATGGTCTTGTTTCACCAAATCTGTGCTCAATATTATTTTGGCCTCGTGATTAATATTCACGTTGTAGTCCAGAGTTTCATTACACCTCAGCTCCTCTACTCTTCTCTCTGCGTTCTCTGAACTTCGGTCTTCAGTGCTCCTTGCAGTACTACTGCAGGTGTGTTTGCTTGTGCCACTATCTTCATCATGGTCACCATCACCACCAGCATGCCCTTTCATGCTGACCTCCCACTGGGCAGCAGCGGTACGCACTCTTACCCCAGAATGCTGTAAACCTGCCACCTCTCTCATCTTCCTTTCATGTTGGTTCCATGTTTTTGTCTCACTTCTTTCTATTTCCTCTTCCTTTTCTTTTAACTCTCTGTAGCTCTTGTTGATTGTCCCGATCACAGGCTCTCTCTCAGAGTGTGTGTTTGGATTCGGTTCATTTGTGACTTCTGGTCTGAGATATCTTCCCACAGCCCCTGTAAGGTAACCCTGTGTAAGCACAACGTTGAAACAAATTGGTCAGTATGTAAAAGTAATTGTTATAGAATGTGGTCTTACTTCAGTGTGAGCAAGAGAAAGAACTGATTAAAAATGTAATGTAGCATTTATGTTGAAAAACACATAAAATGTATAATATTCAGGAATCATTTTTCAAAAGGATAATCTACTCTGCATTGGTTTTCAGGTACAATTCCCATGATAAAATGGACACGCACAGAACAGGAAGGTGGTGTCTGTATATTTACAGTGCTCTTTGGCTCAGCCTCTGTGGAACACTGCAACAGGAGATGCCATCATCTTAGAAAAGTGTGCCAAACCCTCTTCATAGGATTTTTCACATGACATGAGTGTCATGCATTAATATTTTATAATACAACAGCAAAATGATATTCTTCAATGCCTTATTTAGATTAGAATAGACCTGTTAGCAGTTGTAACCAGCAGTTACAGAAATGTGTTTCCAAGCTGAGTCAGAGACATTCTGACAGGACTGATATTATTAGCAGTAGTATAAGACTATAGATAGCTCTGGGAGTTATATACAGGCTGCTAAAATGAAAAACATTTTTTTTCTAGCTTTACCTCACCATGAAGACCAGGAACCAGGAGTACCACTCCTGCTGTACAGATCTTTAACCATATGCTACATGAAAACCTCTCAACAACAATGTTGGGAAACAATTGACTGGCCGGTGTAAGTTTTCATGGTTTTCTAGTTATCTCACTGAAACCACAGACATCCGATTGTCCAGAGTAATGAAAAAGGCAGTGTAATTTGTTACAATTACCAAATAACGGAAGCACTTATGAAAATGGTCATAGCCTAAATAAATGAAAGCTGTACCCCTAAATATGTGCTTCCCAGTCAAGTTTACCATTAATCTATCCTTGATCTGATTCCGTGAGATAGCGTAAGCACTTAATATGTAGGGCCGATATACACAGTCTGAAAATATTTGATAGCCTATATAAATAGTAGGAAACACATACAAACTGCAAACACATATGTGCACTCACCCAAACAGTCCACACAGTTCGCCCAATACGCGTCAATGAACTTTCGGATTCTTCCATCGCTGATTAAGTTCAAAATCAACGTGCAGGTTAGATACCGCACTGCGAACTGTTCAAAGGGTAGAGTAAACTACTAATTAAGCTCAATAGCGTGTAGTTTCAAGTCAAATACGTAAAAATATCGAGTATATAAGTAGAAGTAAAGTAGCCGTTTATGCGTTCACCGTCGATGAACTGGTCAAATTTGCGCAGGTTGTAGTTCTCCAGTTCCTGATCGTGACACATCACATTGGGTATTTTTAAAGGAACAAGTAGAACGGTCAGTGGTTTGAAGACGCACCCACTGGAGAGTAGAGGACGAGTGTTTGTGGCTTAAAAAACGTAGACACCTACAAGACCTGTTGCTTCCGACCACGTACCACTTTGTTGAGCTCTTTTCTAAAAACAAAGTTATTGCACCACGGAGCTGCATGTGATCTATTTCCCGTAACGTTATTATTATTGTTATGAAATGTAAAAATGTGAATCGTTTGGACAGAGAAACATAGTGTGTGACGTTTTGTAAATTGTACACATTCTCTCTGACAAAGACAAGTATATATATTTTATATATTAAATATATTTTAATCAACAATGCACATGTTTCTAATTCTGGTGAAGTAAGGGTGTTAGCAGGGCTCTCAAGTCTCACGCATTGAGCGTGTGACACACGCATTTGACCGTCTTCACACGCTCACACGCCACACTTCCGATTTCATACGGCGAGAAAAAAAAATCTAGTTTATTTACCTCCGATCCATATCTATGTCGCCCTCCACTGGCGATCGATCGCGATATACAAACCCAAATATATGAACTTAATGTGTCTAGTTCAATTTTATTAAAATGAATTGTGTGAACTATATTGTGTTGCATCTGTAAGTGGAACACTTTTGGCTGGCTAAATCAATCATTTGCCCTTAACTTCATCAAACATGAATTTCACACGTACAGACAGAAGGTTAGAATGGCCACAGCAGATCATGACCAAGGAAGATCACACAGCATCTGCAGAGTGATCAGGTGATCTGTAATCTGAGGCATAATGCGATTTTCATGCTTTGCAATATAGATGTATTTATAGACACACATAAAGCTGATATTTTGAATGTCATTAATTTCACATCTGGAGTGCTTCCACTATTTGACATTACTGTACAGATACCCAGGACTACACATACCAAAAAGGGAGAAGCATAAAACAGTGACACAAATGCCAGTGGATGCCTTCAGCATGTTCTTACATGCTCCTGTCTTGTAGGTGCTTATTTGAAGCATATAATATGTTATAACATTCAAGATTTAAACCAACAACCTTCCAGGGGTTTCCGATGCATTTACTCCCTTTCCTTTGTAAGACAAGTGAAATTAATCACATTTTATTGACAATGAAATGAAACTGATTAATGCTGACATCCTCTCTGTTTTGGATAAGTGATGTAAGTTTTAGGTAACATTTTTATATAAATAAACAATAGCCAATGAATGATGTTAGGACTGTACCTCGTCCCCAGGCTCTGTAAGAAAATGAAAAACCATGAATTATACAGGGACATGCTGAAAATATAGATAGAAAATATATAAATAGAAAGCATGGTTAATTTGTAGACCATAATATATGCAGAAATATGTTGACAATATGTGTGAAAGTGATGCATCATATTAGGAGATTGTGTATTGGTGTATTGGTGTGCTTGTTACCTGTCCAGGTGCGGTAAATGGGCAGACTCAGGGCGGGATGGGCAATCTCCACGGCAACTCTCAGACGCTCTTTTCCCCCACGCCTCCCGTTTTTCTTCTTGCTCACTGTGTTTATATAGGAAGGCTGAAGCTCCTCTACAGGACCAGTTCTGGGCTCACACATGGTGTCTGAGGGCTGTGACGTGTTCCCTGCAGCCCATCTTATGTCCTTTTCCCATCTGTTTTCACTGCTGCTGGTGGTTCTGTCCACAGCTTCATTTTCTAATACAGGAAGCTGAGAACCTGGGATAGAAAACAAAGCTTTTGTTTTTTTTTCTTTTCCACTACATTGTACTATGAAACACGATCTGTTATTAAATATTCCCTGATATAATAATAAATAACATAATACATTGCTCATGTGTAAGCTGCTGCTAACATTTGAGAAAAAAAAAATGGCCCTCTGTTACTAATACTTGGAGTATTGTTTACAGACCACGTTGTCACTGTCAAACACTGTCAATTATTAAGAGTTATTTATTTATTATTCTCATTGCTTACTTACAGTGCAGAGGTTTATTTCTGTCAGGCTCACTTCCTGGTTCAGGAGATATTGCCACAGCACAGATGCTTAGCAGCCCTTTCTGGCCTTCTCCACCAGCCTGCTCCATCTCTCTGGAGACAAGCAGAGAAAGGGTGGTGCTCCCGGCAGCCCACAGCAGCTTGGGGTGTGGCACCCCTCCTGATAGGTACAAGGAGAACACGCCCACACCGTCATCCCTCCAGTCCACGCACAGGGAGAGGGGAACCAAAGGAGCCACTGCATGGTAAGAGGATGAAAGGAAAAAATATTTAGCTGTTTATTATTCATTATCAGAATGTTTATTGATTTCATTTTTTTATTATTTTCCAAACATAATACATACATGCCATGCAGTGAAGTATATATGTATCTTTGTATCACATGCAATAGTTACATAAATCACCACTACTTTTTCTATTTCTATCTTTTGCGGCCATATGACACAATGAGATTGTAAGACTGTAGTACCGAAGTGTGTGTTCCTCCACACTCTCTCCAGGGGCTCCAGGACAGAGCAGTGCTCCACCTTACACACAACCTCCTCAGCTTTCTCCACATCTTTTACCACAGCTGTAGCCTTGAACATCCTCGGGGAGGTCTGAAGTGGCCCCCACACTTCTCCCGCCCCTATGACCACATCCTCCCCTCCGCTTTCGTTTTTGCCTCTTTTCAGCCACTTGACTGTGATGTCCGGTGGGTAAAATCCCGTGATCTCACAGACTAAGTTCAGTGGCTGCTGCAGGGTGGCTGAAGGGGAGACAGTGCCCATGATTTCAGATACGATGGGCTTCTTTATGAATCCTAGGAAGATGGTAAAGCATTATTAATAAATCTTTCATTCACATACATTTTATTTCAGTATTAAATGTCAGTCAGTGCTTCTCTGCGCCTATTTACATGCAATCTAACACTTATCTTGCAGATCATGTTTTACTTCCTGCCCTGCAGCTTCAACACTGTCTTGTCTTCTTACCTACGGTCTTTCGCGTCACAGGCTGTTTCAGTGACATGTGATGGACAGTGACCCACACAGTGGTCTTCCCCCTCTCCAGCTCAACCATGGGCAGCCTGCACTGGCTCATAGCTGAGAAGAAGCCCTGGGCATCAGGCCGTGGGGCAGACAGGGCTAGGGGGGCGGCCAGGGGGCTCAGCTCACCCCCCTCACAGAACCAACGGAATGTGATGACGTCTGGGTGGAAGTGCGATGCCGATACAGTGAGTGTAACGATCCCTGGGGGGTGGAATTTTTATTACTGACCTGACAGTTAGTGCGTGTGCATGTCTGTTATACAGCCACATGTTGATTCAGTGGCTGTGCTGGTGAGTCTTATACCTGTTTCCTCATTTGGTTCTGAAAGCTGGATTTCAGAGACTTCAGGTGGAGCTAAAAAATACAAAATAAAGCAAAAATTTGAAAATTTTACTGTCAAAAGAATGAAAACAGGAAAATTAATAAGATATAAATATAGCAACTGGGGAATGCATCAAGAGCAGTTTTAAACTCAAGCCTTTGAGGGTCAAAATCCAGCATTATGGTGATTCAAACAAACCTGAGGGCTCTTGTAAACAAAGTAGAATTCTTGGGTTAGTGAGCTAACTTTTACAGTAACTCAGGCTCAATTGGATCATGACAGTGGCTCAATATCTCATCAACCACAACAGCACAATAAAACCTGTTAACCAACCAAAAAGGCAAGAAATCACATCAGGTGATTTAGCTTAAAGTAACATTGACTATTGATTTACAATAAGTCATGTTTTTTTTTCTAGTTGGCAAACTCAATTTGTTCACATTAAATTATTACACCTGAATTTTATATTGGAAGTATTTTGAAAAATCATGTTTATAGTTACACTACATAAATATACACCTACCACATGTTGCCTTTATTAATATTTCCCCCCCTAGTCTGGTGCAGTTTTTACAGTTTGGAAAATAAGTATTTAGTCAGTCACCAATTGTGCAAGTTCTCCCACTTAAAAAGATGAGAGGCCGGTAATTGACATCATAGGTAGACCTCAACTATGAGAAACAAAATGTGAAAAAATGTGAGAAAATCATTTTGTCTGACTTTTAAAGAATTTATTTGCAAATAATGGTGGAAAATAAGTATTTGGTCAATAACAAAAGTTCATCTCAATACTTTGTTGTATATCCTCTGTTGGCAATGACAGAGGTCAAACGTTTTCTGTAAGTCACACACTGTTGCTGGTATGTTGGCCCATTCCTCCATGCAGATCTCCTCTAGAGCAGTGATGTTTTGGGGCTGTCGGCAGGCAACACGGACTTTTAACTCCCTCCAAAGGTTTTCGATGGGGTTGAGATCGGGAGACTGGCTAGGCCACTCCAGGACTTTGAAATGTTTCTTACGAAGCCACTCCTTTGTTGCCTTGGCAGTGTGCTTGGGATCATTGTCATGCTGAAAGACCCAGCCACGTTTCATCTTCATTGCCCTTGCTGATGGAAGGAGGTTTGCACCCAAAATCTCACAATACATGGCCCCATTCATTCTTTCATGTACACGGACCAGTCATCCTGGTCCCTTTGCAGAGAAACAGCCCCAAAGCATGATGTTGCCACCCCCATGCTTGAAAGTTGGTATGGTGTTCTTTGGATGCAACTCAGCATTCACTGTCCTCCAAACACGACGAGTTGTGTTTTTACCAAATAGTTCTACTTTGGTTTCATCTGACCATATGACATTCTCCCAATACTCTTCTGGAACATCCAAATGCTCTCTAGCAAACTTCAGACGTGCCTGGCTTAAGCAGGGGGACACGTCTGGCACTGCAAGATCTGAGTCCCTGGCGTCGTAGTGTGTTGCTGATGGTAGCCTTTGTAACGTTGGTCCCAGCTTTCTGCAGGTCATTCACTAGATCCCCTCTTGTGGTTCTGGGATTTTTCCTCACCGTTCTTGTGATCATTTTGACCCCACGGGCTGAGACCTTGCGTGGAGCCCCAGATCGAGGGAGATTAGTAATGGTCTTGTAGGTCTTCCATTTTCTGATTATTGCTCCCACAGTAAATTTCTTCACACCAAGCTGCTTGCCTATTGCAGATTTAGTCTTCCCAGCCTGGTGCAGGTCTACAATTCGGTTTCTGGTGTCCTCCGACAGCTCTTTCGTCTTCACCATAGTGGAGTTTGGAGTGTGACTGAGGTTGTGGGCAGGTGTCTTTTATACTGTTAACGACTTCAAACAGGTGCCATTAATACAGGTAATGAGTGGGGGAAAGAGGAGCCTCTTAAAAAAGAAGTTACAGGTCTGTGACAGCCAGAAATCTTGCTTGTTTGTAGGTGACCAAATACTTATTTTCCACCATTATTTGCAAATAAATTCTTTAAAAGTCAGACAAAATGAATTTCTCAATTTTTTTTCACATTTTGTCTCTCATAGTTGAGGTCTACCTATGATGTCAATTACAGGCCTCTCTCATCTTTTTAAGTGGGAGAACTTGCACAATTGGTGACTGACTAAATACTTATTTTCCCCACTGTATACAAACTGCTCTTATTTAAATGTATTTTTAATTAAACGCAATTTTGTCAAAAGTCAAACAAAATGTATGGAATTATAAATTGAAGCATGATGTTGACATCCTATCAATAAATAGTAAACAGTAATACATGTAAATGTGTGGATGTGACCTGGTCTATTTGCTACTGAAACATTAACAAGCAAAAATAATGCTTAACTTAACTATTCCCAAGCCTCTTCTATGTTATTCATTAAACCTAAATTCAAAGGTTTGGTTAAGTGAAACCAAACAAGTTTGTGAAACTAAGTTAACAAAAGATTCCTTTGTGGTATAGCACTAAATAAACTCCGTAATAACCAGGTTTAGCACGTGTGCTAGAGCAGATGAGTCAGCAAGCCATATTTGCATGCCTTACCAAAAAAACTCTGGCCAAAAATGTTGTTGCCTTACCCAGTATGGTAAACTTATCAGACACCTTCTCCATCACAATATTGTCTTTGCCTTTGTAGGAGATTTGACATTTGAAAACTGCCCCCTTGTGGACAGACAAGTTTGGTGCAAATGTGACAGAGGAGAGGAGCTGTTTGGTGGGTCCAGAGGAGTGGAAGGGTTGCTGTGTGTACAGTTTGTAATATCCCGGAGCTGTGGCCTGCAGCAGAGGGCCCTTCTCTGACGCCACAGATGTACGAGAAATCCTGTGAGAGTGACCATGGCCTTTTGGATAAATAGGGTCATAGCGGTTTTCTTCTGCAAAAGAAGGGGGAGGGGTGATATCTGAATGTCTTGTCTCATGGCATACAGTAATTTATCTGCAGTATACTGTACATTGATAAAGCAACAGGCACTCCTAGAGCTCTGGACCCTGTATAATTGCCCTGTATAATGGTGCAGTCTGTTGTCCATCAGACTGAGTTTTAGAGTCAGTGTGTGTCACATTACTGTACTGCAGGGACTGTACACAATAGGAGGAATCTACAAATATATTTATATTAGTGCTGTCAATTCCAGGTGCCACGATTAAAAGTCCTCACCAGGATTTTGCTCAGGCTTCCTGGATTGTGTTGATTCCACTAATTTTACCTGGATTGCTAATTAGAAAATCTAGCAAGCTTGAGCAAAATCCTGGTGAGGACTTTTAATCGCGGCACCTGGAATTGACAGCACTAATTTATATACACTATTACATATTTCTTGAGGTGGATAGTAACACGGTACAGTTTCTCTGTTGCATTTAACTTTTTGAACAAATTGTTTTTTTAGTCATTTTTTACTTGTAGTTGGTACATTTGTTAGGCCAGTTTACTTGTATGTGTACTTTTACTACGGTATACTTTTACTTTTACTTACTCTTGTTTCTCCCATTACATTACAATTCATTTTTGTACTGTTGCTATAGTTGCTATAAATCATGTCTGTCAGGAGGTTAGTGAAATCCCTAAACATGCCAAAGCTTTGACACTCAGCTCCAGGGAAACGCCCACTCACACTTGCCTCCTGACACACCCTTCTCACCTCATCACCTGTTTATTAATTTTTTTGTTCAGCTGTTGTCTCAGAATTACAGGCCTGCTTAAGCCTCCAGTGCTGTGCATTGTCCTCACTGAGCCAAGGTAGCATTTGTTATCTCCTGCGCCACAGGGAAGGTGAGTATGCACCTGGTGTCCAGCTCCTCTTTGCTGCACACTGGAGTGTGAGACATTGTTATCCATGTCCCGCTGGAATGATTCTGCCTTGGTGGAGGCCTTAATTAGAGGAAGGTGGGGAGAGCTGCAGGTGGAACTCGTCTGCAAGCAGGAGGGGGTCACGTTCAATGACGTTGTTCACCTCGCCATAACTTATGATCATCTTCTGCAGGAGAAGCAGTGCTACAGGTTATCACCTCCATGCCATCATAACCAACCAATGGTACTGGTAGCAGCTGCCAAGGTGCTCATTCAGCTGGGTGGCACAAGGGTCCGCAATAGGGGGAACCAACCCGAGAGGAGAGATGTGAATGGCACAAATTTGGGATTTCACAAAGTTTGCTGCCTCATTTTTTCAGATGTTTATATGGTATAATTCCATTCCATTATTTTTTTTCTATTTTATTTACAAATACATATAGATCCTGGACCCAAAAATTTTGTTTTGTTCACCAAGCCAATTGCTTATCACTTTTGCCTTGTGACATGGTTCTCCATCAAATTGCTTCTGGACCATTGGAAGACGTTGCTCTTGGAAGATGTTTAGATACCATTTCTTATTCATGGCAGTGTCTTTAGGCAACATTTTGAACGAACCAACTCCCCTCGATAAGTAGCAACCACACACATGAATCATCTCAGGATGCTTCACTGTAACACAGGACTCATGGTAGCGCTCACCTTTTCATCTCCGGACAATCATTTTTTCAGATGTCCCAAACGTCTGAAGGGAGTTTCATCAGAGGAAATAACTTTACCCTAGTTCTCTGCAGTCCAATTCCTAAACTTCCTGCAGAATGCTGCTGCCCTTCTTGACACCAAGCCGTCCTCCAAAAGCTTTCGTCTCACTGTGCGTTCAGATGCACTCACACCTGCTCTCTGCCATTCCTGAGTAAGATCTGTATTGGTGTTGAGCAAGCTCTGCATCTTGTAGTTGCATCCTCTTTAGAAGAAGGTCCTGATTGCTTGACTTTCATGGATGCCCTGAAACCTGCTTTAGTGTATTGAACCCCTCTCCATGAAGTCCTTGATGTTTACATAAGTGGTTGATTGGAGTGCTATCTTACAAGCAGCAATGTCCTTTCCCGTGAAACCCTTATGATGCAATGCAATGATGACTATGCTTCTTTGGAGGTAACCATGGTTAACAGAAGAAAACCTAAAAGCACCACTACCCTTTAAAAGCAACAAGTCTGCTCTTCTAATTCATGTAATCATTCTTCACAATGTAGTCTTAACACAAAAAACTGAGGCATCAAACTTTGTGAAAACACAAGTTTGTGCCATTCTTTTGGCCACAACTATAGTTTAGTGTTCAAGTGGCTGCTCCCCTCTTGTTCATGGCCATTACTGACCTGCTCCGTGGGCAGACAACATGGCTACACTGGTCGGGAGAGACAGAGGCCACCTGTCTCTCAAAGCCGTGTTCGCCGGTGCCTGGTACTACAACAGCCTGATCACAACAAGCCTTTCAGCATGGAGTTGGTGCTGTCCCAGTGGGCATGTAATAAAGGCAAAGATTCTTTCCATTGCTTATGATACAGAGTGGAACTATGGAGATGGTGATTGAGAGTTCCTTGCAATGAAGCTTGCATTTAAGTTGTGGAGGCACTGGCTCAGGGGAGCTCAGCACACTTCATGGTGATCAGTGATCATAAGAACCTGGAGTACCTCCAAAACACCAAAGGTCTGAACTCCAGGCAGGCTTGTGGCCTCTTTTGTCACCCAGTTTGTTTCCCATATCATCTGTAGGCCGGGGGAGAAGAATATGAGGGTGAATGTGCTCTCTGGCCAGTTCAGTGCAGAGGCCCACTCAAACTTCACCTGCGCATGAAGACACCGTGCTCACTGACAGCAGGTAAGCCGCTCCCCCTGCGTACTCCACATCAGTCCTGGTCTCACCTTGCTGTCGACTTCATCGCCAATCTTCTTCTGTTGCCTCCTCGCCATGGACCATTTATTGAAGACAATGTGTTTGTGAAGAGTTATAGGAGAAGATTAAGTGCTGTCTTGTTGGCAAAAGGAGGTTGTACAAAGTACTAACACAAGGGGTGCCAATAATTGTGGCACACATGATTTCATTCAAAAGATTTTTTTCTTAATGTGTGATTTCTTTTCCTACCAAATAAAGGAACTTGAATCAAAGCTTAGATTTTTTTAGATGTCTATTTGTTTTGTGCTAGCACAAAAGGTTACACTGATTATACTTGTATACTGATATGTATATTAAGCCTGTGGAAAACCTGTACCCTCCAACCTTTGGTGAAAATCATACGCCTGTAGCAGACTGTCCATATTTGAACTAAAATGACAAGACTTATTTGTGAATAAGTAGTATATACTTACTGTAAAATTCACTAAATGAATGAGAGAAACATCCTTAAATCAGACTTGAATTAAGCATCAAAAGAACTATGAAATCCACGTATTTTAAGTTGTGGACAAAAAGATGTTGCCTAGTGGAATTAAGTGAGATTAAAAAGCTTTTTTTAAAGATGCTTTCTTACTTGAATAATAATTTAAATCATTTTTACTTCTACTTTATTATAGCATTATAGTAATTATTATTTTTTAATTAACAATATTTTTTCCATCCATCCATACATCCATCCGTCCATCCATCCATCGACCTGTATGTCTGGGTCCAAAATTGCTGTCAGTAGAGCTAAAGTTCAGTTATTCCCCAGTTGTAAAGAATTGTCCCAAAGAATGCCAGAAAGATGGTGTTGTGTGGTGGCATAGCATTTGCATACACCTGTGTAGGCTATATGTCTGCAGTAGGCTGGGGTTCCAGGGGTTACCTGTATAGGAGGTGTCTACTATAGGGATGTCATTCAGGAACCAGGTGGTTTGTACCCTGTCTGCTCTTCTGCCCTCTATGCTAATGGTGACTCTGCCTTTCTGCCCCACAACCACCCGCGGGGGCAAGATGATCGCTGATACGTTCAGGCTTTTCTGCTTCTCTACAAAAAGAAAGAAAAATATGGTTCAGTATTGGATAGCTTTTTTCTAAAAGAAAAAAAAATCAAATTAATGTAGCTTTGCATATTTTCACATCATCAGACATTACTGCAGCCTAGGCCAACAAATCTCAAGCTGAGAGACATGTCAGCAGGTACAAATGCTATAAGACAGCACAAAAGCAGTATTTGTCCTTAATGTGTGTGTGTGTGTGTGTGTGTGTGTGTGTGTGTGTGTGTTTTATGCTGTCTCTCACCATCCCTCCTCTTCCAAGAGAAGCCGAAGCAGAGAAGGAAGACGAGTATGAGTGAGATGATCATCATGGCCACGGAGGCTTTTGCTGACTTTGTTAGAACAATGTCCCGTACTAAGAAAGATGAAGAATGATCAGTACTGACAAACTCTTTGTGCGTGTACTGCTCCAGAAAGAGAGAAATAGGTATTTAAAAGTGTTTAAATCATTTCCACAAGGTCAGTACTGGACAGGTTATAAAATATGCTGTCAACATCTTACATGAACTGCGTCTTATGACCATTTTTTGAGAAGATACAGAGGGCAGGAAGTGGTATTGTTTTAGGCCACAAAGAGCAGGAAGTGGTGTTGTTTTAGGACTGTACCAAATGAGCTAGCAGCCAACAGGTCGATGGAACCAGAAACCGGCTGAGAAACACGGGGCTGCTGGGCAATGCAGTGCACCCAACCAGCACGCTCCCTCTCCTCCAGGCTGAGAGTATGGAAGTGCCGGGTTGTATACGTCCCATCACTGTTCAGCCGGGCCTGGGGAGCTTTGGCCATGGTGGTGCCTTGCTGCATCCACACCACGGACACGTTGGAGGGGTAGAAGCCATTGACATCACAGGCGAGAGTGAGGGGAGAGGAGTGAGAGACAGATGGTACAACAGACAGGGAGACCTTGGGGAGGACTGTAAAAGAGGGTGGGATTAGCCTTAGAATTTCTGCTTTTTATATTTTACAGAATATGACTTAAACATACTTCTGAACATATTTCAACTGAACAAACTACAGTTGATTGTTAGCTTTTGTTAATGCATTACCAGAACAGCTTATAAATGTAATCAAAATGTAATCTTTAATGGGAATGCAGACTCAGGAATAATGCTAAACGCTCACTGATGACCGTCATCTTGAACTCTTGTATGAGTGGTTCCTCCAGGGCTTCATGTTGCACCATGCAGCTTAAGCTGTTGTTCTGATCAGCAAGTTCAGGGACCAGCGTCACCCTGCTCACTGCCTCATACAGGCCATCTTGTGTCTGGTTTCCTTCGAACACCTGAGGGGCTTTGAAATTCTTGCCTGCTCGTGTCCATGAAAATGTGATCCAAGGAGGGCTAAAAGCTTTTGCCCAACACTCAACTACACTCTCTCGACCAAGCACCACTGCTGGAGAAGGTATGGACATAGTGGGGGGAGCTGAGAGAGAAGAAGTGGAATATTTAGAGGAACTTGGATTGAATTAATCCAAATGTATCTATTAGGAAATAACACTTGCATCCTACAGTAATACCTGTTTATTATGCATTTTTGCATGCTAAATCCAAATACATTTTTCAACATTTCTCTTGTCACCCATATTTTGTGTTCCAGTATACTAGATGTACATATGTCATGTACAATATGGAAAGTGTAGAAGTATTTTATACACTATACATTATAAATGTAATAATGGACTGGTTATTATGAAATGTGCATATGTTTAAAATACTTAAAAACCAAACATGATACAAACATTCTTAAAACAAATTCGAATCCACCATACAATGGACTGTAAGGTCCACCTGCTTTAGTTTGAGAAGTGAAAAAAGTTTTTGTTGCCCAGTGAAATTAATGGAAAATTATAACAGGATAAAAGCTGAAAAGAATAGTGCATATGCATTATGCTTCTATGTTATGTTTCCTTCATGAGCGTCTTATTGTTTCTATATTTGAAATCTCTCACATTGCACAGATGTAACTCACCCATGACAACCAGTGTGATATTGGTGGAATATTCAGTCCCATTGCAGTTGACGCTGCACTCATACACCCCCTGCTGGTGTGCAGTGGTATTTATTACTGTCAGGTCAAAAGACCCACCCACAATGTCCAAGGGGTTCATGTAAAATCCTCTTTCTACATGCTTTTTTGATGCAACCACCAACCCTTCAAAGGTCCAGGTGATATTAAGGTGATCGTCGGTCAGTGGTGTGGGAAGGCGGAAGGAACAGGGCAGGACGGTGGAGTGGTCGAGCGGCACGTAGACTGCAGCGGGACAGCCTGGGAGGACAACAGGGCCATCGAGAAGGAACAACAACAGATGATTAGACGTGCGCCATATGTATACTGAAAATGAAAAATCAGTTAAAGTTAAAAAATGGAAACTAAAGGAAACTAAACATTGTAATGACTGGTATAATGTTAAGCTGTTGTCAGCTTAACACATATTTTGATGTATCTATCAACTCCCTCTATTTGGTGTGGTTGTTGGGAATATTTTAAGGATTCCAAAGGAACAATGTGATCGGGAACTACTCATGCTTGGCTACAGTGAAAACCTTCTCACACCTTTAAATGAACATCCCTGCACAACTCTGTTGACATAAACCAATTTGTAGCATTCAGTGATCATGCATGTACCCAATATAAGGGCAAACATGAGGTAGTAACATGCAGTAATTAGATGTTTATGAATCTGTGTGATGTTAGTGTGTGAAAAATGATGTATGATGTAATGAGACAAAATGGTTTCAAATAATAAAAGGCCATCACAATCAGTACAAAAACTGTGTTGGCAAGTAAAGAATGTTTTCAAAGAGAACTAGATGGCAATGTTGGTTGCAGTCAGAGAAGTGAACAGGAGAGAAAGAGTATTACTGCATGGGAGTAGCTCCTATTTAAAGATCTTGTAAAAGCATATGAATGTGTGAGGGTAGAGGTTATCAAGGCTAGAGAAGGATTTAAAACATTCATAAATTCTCTTCTCGTTTCATATGTTCTATTGCAATTCTTGGTATATATATGTGGTCATGTAGGAAATATCACAGAAATTGTTTATGACTACCATATATTTACTTACTACTGAGTATTCTTCAGTACTATGGATATACTGATGGATTTATGAAAAAATATACACTTTACTGAAGGATACGTTTAAAGACGTATCAAAGAATTTTATGATTCAGTATGCAATGGAAGGGCATTTTCTTTATCTTGAGGTGTTTGTATACTTGGACTGCATGCTGGGAGCATTGTGATCAGATAATTGGCAGTCCTTAACTTTGACAAGCCTTATAATGGAGTAGTTTTTGCTGAAGGTTAGAAGTAAGAACTGAGGATAAATGAAAATGGAAGCTGGAAATTGGATTAATTTTCTCCAGATTTTCTCCAAAGACATATTAGTGTGTTCAGGTTTTTACATATTAGGTCCATATCCAGAGATCTTATCATGTAGGAAACATGAAGTCAAATCAGTAGATCTTAATACTGTGACGGGCAGGGAGAAATAAAATGGAAGCGAAGTCTCAGGGAAAAAGGATGGTTTAATGGAGAAAGTGTGCAAACCAAAAACCCGTGACTCGATCCAAATTAAGGATACAATGACCAGCAGTCAACTGGTACAAAGACGAGACATATATAGATAAACAAACGACCCTCTGGTGAGACGGATCGCGGGCCCCGCCCACCTGAGGGAACACAACACAACAATAACAAGAGAACTGCCGCTGTGGAGGGAGGCGACCAGTAGGGGGCCCGCCGTACCGTGACAAATACATGCTAATCCCCTGATTAGAACACAATGTATATCCAGCTTTGTGAAGATGAAAGAGCTGTTTTATAAGACACTGATAAGATAATCTATTCAAGGTACACATTGCATTATGCAGTACTCTTATTGAATTGTTGTTATTGCTCTTATTATTTCATTTTATTTTAATTATTGTATTAAAATACAATAATTATGGAAATATATATTTGTATATCTTTCATGATTTGTTATTATAAATATGTCATAATCTAACCATCTTGGTTGTAAAATATTTATTATCCTAGTTATTTATTAAGCTAATCAGAGATGTTGGAGAGATCAGAGAGGTGCACCCTGTGTTAGATGTGTGGCTATTCACTTTGCATTTATTTTGTTGCATAATTTAGTGAATGAAAACTCAAAAAAAAAAAAACTCAGGTGAAACGAGATTTTTTTCCCTTTTGATTAAACCTTTAGAGAACAAAGTTAAGTTAGAGAATAAGTTCAGCAACACTTTTAAAATTATAATAAACTGCTGATTAAATCAATATATTATCTGAACAGCAAACACTAACTGATCATTTGCAGACATATTAACTTCCTAGAAAGCAATATTTAGTAGACTAGTAACATGTCAAACTTTCTAGAAAAATGATCAAAACTTCACCTGTATTAGTAACATTATTTAATCTGTATTAGTGACATTACAGTAACAAAAACACAGATCTTCTGACCTCTGTCAACTCACAGTCATTTGAACATTCACTTCTACAGCACCACTGCTCTAAAGCAAGCAATGTTCTCATCCCTTTGTGTTAGATGAGAGGAAAGAAAGCACAGCTCAGGGAAAATCACATTAGTTTACAATCTCATACATGCAAAAATACAACTCGACAGGTAAACAGATAGACAGACATATAGAAAGACAAACTTTATTGACAGTTCAGTTAGTGTTGAACAGATGCCCTGTTGCATCTGACACTGAGATGAAGGTAAAGTCTTGACTTCAAAGAAACTAACAATCTCACAAAGAGAAAAATCCAGTGAGCCTAATGTTGCCTTACTGATCCCCACTTATTTTTAAATTTTATTTAGAAAGAAGGTCATTGCAATACAATACTCACCTAGTTTTATTGGGCCCAGTAGACACAAAAAGAACAGGACTTTAAACTTCATGGTCTTTAACAGATCTGAGTACACATGCCTTATCAGCACTTATGTTTTCTCTCTTTCTCTCAGATAGTGGCACATACTCTTATATTCATATGCGACTGTGGGCGGGTTCAAATAAGCAAAGAGTCAGGAACCTAAAATAGGGGCGAACATACTGTATATCTACCGATCACTTCCCTGGAGACACAAACAGAGGCAGAGAGATAGAAAAAGGTAGAATGAAAGGAAATAAGGGATTGAAGGAGGGAGAAGGAGGTGTCTGTTTTGGCACAATTAAGACAGTGGTCAATTAAAATTCAACATGGCACTTCTTCAGGGTGTAAGGCTGCTTTATATGCATGCTGTATAGTGACCCAGCTAAAATTGGCTTTCAATGGTAAACTCTGTGCAGACAGACCACATATACAGCCCTGACAGAAGAATAGTCACTGTATTTCCATTCCCAAGTGAGAAAGAGGAGAGTCTTCACACATTTTATTAATTTACTCCTGACTAGTAATATCTCCTTTTCCCCTTCTACAGTGGTGGAACATTAACAACATTGCAATGTTTTGTTTTGTGCGTATATATCATGAAACGGTAAGGGTGCAAAAGAAGAGGGACAGAAAGAGGAAGAGGTCTTGACAGGAAAAAAGAGAACGAGCTAACGATTTGCAGAGCTGAGAGAGACACAGTCCCCTCACAAAGAGGGAGCAAGGAAATCCGCTGATCACACTTAAAATTAATCAACTGAATAAACTATGCACTGGCTCCAAATTAGCTTCGTTATCAACAGAAAAATTAATAATAAAAGGTTGTGTTAGGAAAGTCATGTGAATGGTGTGACTGTGTGCTCGCCAAAACTTTCTGGAACCACTCCTTCACCCCATAGCACCCCCTAGCCCAACTCCAGACTGTTGGTAGGCCATGACAAATGGTTTTATTCATAAGATCTCATTTTATTTATGATTTTTGTTTTAACATTTAAACATCCCACACACTGCACATTTAGAACATTGAAAGAAGTTACAGACATGTCACACTACTCATAGTAGAAATACATAAATGTTATCATTCACAATATTAGTGCCCAAGAGGGCATCAAAGGAACTGTGTACAGTACAGACTGCATGACACTGTTTTTTTTTCTCACAGTCGTACAATGAAAAACAAGAAAGACAGGTCTCAGGTGACATGTGATGCCTCAGATGATGTGAGACAACACAAATAGGAAAGAGGACCTTGCAAGATGGCAGGAGAGGAGATGACCTTCAAGGAGATCTTGAGACTAACCTCATTTAGGCTCACTTGATTTTGTAAGTTTCACTTGTTGTTAGTTTAAATTGTTGTAATACGGGGAACGTGCTAAGCTGACAATGTGCGGGAAAACCAGGGAGAACAAAAGACTCACGAACTGCTCAATGTGATAAAACAAATAACTTCAATAAACAAAGGGGAAGTTGCTGTCACTCTGACTCGAGAGGTAAGTGATGCAAAACCCTTCGCAAAATAACTGAAACCCGACAGAGAAAAATACAGCAAAGGAAAACTTGAGGAAGGCCAAAGAGAGTGGCGCATGAGTGAGAACACTCGAAAGAGCAGGGACTGAGAGATTGCTCCAAACGGAGATACAGTACGGACATGGTGATGAGACACCAAACGCAACACGTTACCAACGAGAGAGACTGGCTGTACGTTCATAGCAAGGTCTACAAACAACTCAGTAGTGATAAACTGCTACTGTCTCTCCTATAGGGGAACAGACAGCTGCAGCTCATCACTGTTGATTGCAGGAGCTGACACGTGGGCTCCCCCCAGTGGCGCCATGTGGAGCGACCCTGGAGCCAGCCATGCCAATTGTAGTGATCATTGCTCATCTTTGTCTGAGTCTGTATCGTGTTATATGTGTTTGCTAAGCACAAGTGCACAGCTATTGCATAACTAAATAAAAGCGTTAAAGTGATGTGGTGATGTGTCGTCTCAGCGTTCTGCCTTACCCCCCCCCCCCCTGCAGAGAAAGATGAGCCTAACAGGATGCCTAAAGGGAAGTGGAAGATCCCCAAAGGTAAGACTGGGGGAAAGAAGAAGGTTCAGCGCAACTGCGTCCTCACTGCTGTGCACCCTGTGTCACAGATACTGCCTTGAAGAGAGAAAAACTGTACTGTATTGGGTTGGGGACATCCCCCCTCGGAAGGATCACTGGAGAGCTTCATAGGACTCTCAACTATTCCTCTCCCTTACAGCCAGGATGTAGCAGGAGAGGGTGGCTACTGGCCAGAGGAGTTTCCCCCCCTCCTCTGATGATGGGGAAGACATAAAGCTTCACTCCTTCTGAGGGTGAGATGAAGGCAGAGGAGGAAGAACTGCCTGGCCCAGCCCCCGATGCCCCTCCCTGGGTATCTCTCCCATCTCCCAACGCTGATGAATGCCCACAGTGGAGTACCGGAGAGATGCAAGCACCCCTTCAGCGCCCAGTGTCGGTGCACGCCCCCTAGTAGCACCTAGAAGAGGTGCAAGTACCCCTACCATGGCCAACGCTGGTGTGTGCCCCCCAGTGGTGCCAAGGAGCAATGCATGTCCCAGAGGGCCGACTGTGGGATGCCAAGGGGCACTGACCGCAGCAGTACCTGCAACCCCTGGACTGCCACCCCCGGACTGTCATCTGATGAGCCCATTTGTTTGTGCCTGTGTCTGTGCCAGTGTGTTTTTCTGTCCCTGTGTTTCTCCCTAACCCTCTATTCTCATTAGTACCTGTTATTTTGAATGTACAGGTGTGTGTATGTTTTGACTGTCCCTGTATGTGTACCTAATGTGTTTACAGTTGTGATCAAATTTATTCAACCCCCACTGAAATAAAGTGTTTTGGCCAGTTTGACATTGATTTTGATCATTTCAGTCATCTTATTTACAATTATATCAAAGAGGCACTTATAAATTAGACAAACATAACATAATATTTATGATGGAATAACCACAAATGTCTTTACTGTGCTCACATCATTATCAGTTTTATTCAACCCCCTAGTGACATTATTTTTTAGTACTTAGTACAACATCCTTTTCCAGTTATGACAGCTTTCAAGCGTGAAGCATAGCTTGACACAAGTGTCTTGCAGCGACCTATGGGTATCTTAGCCCATTCTTCATGGGCAAAAGCCTCCAGTTCAGTCACATTCTTAGGCTTGCGCACTGCAACTGCCTTCTTTAGGTCCCACCAGAGGTTCTCAATTGGATTTAAGTCTGGTGATTGCGATGGCCACTCTAGAATGTTCCAGCCTTTCATGTTCAACCATGCTCTAGTGGACTTGGATGTGTGCTTCGGATCATTGTCCTGTTGGAAGGTCCAACGTCTCCCAAGCCGCAGGTTTGTGACTGACTCCATCACATTTTCCTCCAAGATCTCCTGGTACTGAAGGGAATTCATGGTACCCTGCACACGTTGAAGCTTTCCTGTACCATTAGAAGCAAAACAGCCCCAAAGCATAATTGACCCCCCGCCATGCTTCACAGTAGGCAAGGTGTTCTTTTGTTCATAAGCCTGGTTCTTCCTTCTCCAAACATAGCGCTGGTCCATTGTCCCAAACAGTTCTAATTTAGTTTCATCTGACCACAGTACACTGTCCCAAAACCTTTGTGGCTTGTCCACATGACTTTTGGCATACTGCAGTCGACTTTTCTTGTTCTTTGGAGTCAGCAAGGGGGTGCGTCTGGGCGTTCTGGCATGGAGGTCTTCGTTATGCAGTGCGCGCCTTATTGTCTGAGCTGAAACTTCAGTGCCCACATCTGACAGGTCTTTTTTCAGTTCCTTAGCAGTCACGCGGGGATTTTTCTCCACATTACGCTTCAGGTAGCGCACAGCAGTCGCGGTCAGGATCTTCTTTCTGCCACGACCAGGTAACGTTTCCACTGTGCCCTTTAACTTGAACTTGCGAATGATACTTCCGATAGTGTCTCTTGGAATATTTAACAACTTCGCAATCTTTTTATATCCATTGCCATTCTTGTGAAGAGCAATAACCTCTTCTCTTGTCTTCTGGGACCATTCTCTTGCCTTCACCATGCTTGGAAACACACCAGTAGATGTCTAGAAGGAGCTGAGTATCACAGTCCTTTTAAATCTGCCTAATTGGTGCTTATCATGCTTGATTGCTGCTCGTTGACATCCACAGATGTTTTCAATACCTGATGGAAAACACTGGAATGAACCTCTGTTCTTAGGAGTGGTAGTCGTAAAGGGGTTGAATAATTGTGTCAATGAAGAAATCACAAAAAGGCCATTTAATACTTTATGACAAAAAAAAATTGATGCTATCTTAGTTGCATTTAGTTCTTTAACAAGTCCTTGTAAGATTTCATTATGAACACAATTACAAATGTGCACTGAATTCCATAAAACCCTTCGCAGCATTGGGGGTTGAATAAATTTGATCACAACTGTACATGTATAGTTACAGTAACTTCTAGTAAAGCTTTATTTCAGGCTGATACATTTTTCACATAGTGTTTTTGCAGGACTAGACTACCCCTTGCTGAGGGAAGAAGAAAGCTATCCATCCCAGAACAGAAGGAAACCAAAGCAAGCAATATCAAACTTTTATTACTTCAACAGCACGCTATACAACAACAACAGCATGTCTATATCATACTGTCACTCTTGGCCCCTACAACACTGCACTCATCGTCACTTTCCTCAACAAAGCACAACATACTCATTCTCCATCACTATGAGGATCAGTTGCAGCTTGTTAATAGTGGGTGAGGGGACAATGCCCCCATGAAATTATCCAGAGAATAAATGCTACTTAGACATATAAACTTATGTAAATTTGTTTTTTTTAAATATTACATTTTTTAACAAGAGTTATATCCACTGAATTTCTGTGACATTACATGTATACCATATACACTCAACAGCCACTTTATTTGGTACTCCTTGTTAGTACCGGGTTGGATCTTTGTGCCTTGATCAACTGCCTTGATCCTTCATGGCATAGATTCAACAAGGTACTGGAAACATTCTTCAGAGAGACTGGTTCATATATGAATGAATGAATGAATGTTCGATTTATATAGCGCCTTTTCCAGATTCCCAAGGCGCTTTACAATTTAACACAGGTACAAGTCACAGACAATCAATCACACACACACCGGCGAGAAGCGGCAGCCAATTGCGCACAGCGTACTCTCTACCGGAAGCCACAGCCCCCTGGGGGACTGAATGGGGTGCAGGAAGGGGAGAGAGGACAGACCCTAGTGGCAGAGCACCATCCACCACTGGGCATACAAGCACACACACGCACATACACAGACACAGACACTACTTTTTATTGAACATAGAGACACAGACACACACTCAGGGAGAATTTTTTGTTGACTGCCAATTTACCTAACCTCCATGTTTTTGGACTGTGGGAGGAAACCGGAGATCCCGGAGGAAACCCACGCAAACACAGGGAGAACATGGAAACTCCACTCAGATAGGGACTTGAACCCAAGACCCCAGTGCTGAGAGGCAAACGTGCTAACCACCAAGCCACCATGTTGCCCAACATATAGACATGTTATCATCCATATTGACATGTTGGTCCATATTGACTGGTCCATATTGACATGTTGTCACATCACGCAGATGCTCAAGAATTGGCAGCTGCTCATGATGTGAATGATGTGAATCTCCCGCTCCACCACATCCCAAAGGTGCTCTATCGGATTGAGATCTGGTGACTGTGGAGGCCATTCAAGTACAGTGAACTCATTGTCATGTTCAAGAAACCAGTCTGAGATGATGTGTGCTTTATGACACGGCGGGCGCATTATCTTCCTGGAAGTAGCCATCAGAAGATGGGTACTCTGTGATCATAAAGAGATGGACATGGTCAGCAACAATACTCAGGTAGGCTTTGGCATTGACACAATGCTCAATTGGTACTAATGGGCCCAAAGTGTGCCAGGAAAATATCCCCCACACAATTGCACCACCACCACCACCAGCCTGAACCATTGATACAAGGCAGGATGTTGCTGATGCCAAATTGTGACCATACCATCCGAATATCGCAGCAGAAATTGAGACTCATCAGACCAGGCAATGTTTTTCCAATCTTTATTGTCCAATTTTGGTGAGCCTGTGCAAATTGTAGCCTCAGTTTCTTGTTCTTAGCTGACAGGAGTGGCACCAGGTTGTAACATTGCGGGGGATGCACAATACTGGGGCAGTCACACTTGCTGAAGAGAGCTGGTCTTGGCGCTATCACAGCGAACCTCCTGAGGTAGCCGTAATGTTTGTGTACGTAGAGCACGAGACTTATGAGGCATAACGACAGTTAAACACACTGATGCTAAGAACTGGCTAATCTAAATAACGAGAACAAAAGGGAAGGACTCAGTGGGCATATATTTATAATAAACACAACAGGAAACATGTACAGACAATGTACAACCTTACAAAGGGAAACCAGAGTATTAGCATGACAACACAACACCAAGATAACATGATAACGAACAAGATTAACACAACCAAAAGACACTAACATCCAGGATAACAATACACACAGGGTAAACTGAACATTCGTGAACACGTTAACAGCATAGACAGGAGAAGACGAGGAGATATATAAATACCAGAATACAATCCTAAATGCAACATAACATAAATAATAATATAATAAATATGCAATCCAACCATACTCAAACATTGATCAAACATTACTCAAACATTTCTTGAATATTGACCCACATCAACCCTTAGGAACACAGAGGCTAAATACCACACATAACAAAACAAACATGCAACAGCTGCGACAAGGGGGCATGGTTCCTCGGTGTCCACATCGCAGAGAACCTCATCTGGTCCCTCAACACCAGCTCCATAACCCTTTCGTCCGGTTCCGAAGGTCGTTTCATCCGTCAGTGGGTCCGTTGCCAGAGCGCTTACGAATCCGTAGTAACGGAGCAATATAAACCGGAAATCAGGGGGCAGTAGAGAGTCAGAAGCATCGGAAGTACACCAATTCGGCAAAATCAATGAAGAAGAGTACTGGACTTTAAAAAATGGCGCTCTAGTTAGAAGAGAAATTTTGCGAGTTGGTTAGAGGCTACATTCTGCTACGGTGCCAGGTCATCGCGATAAACAGCGATGCAAAAACAGCTGGGAGGAGATTGCTGGTGCGCCGGTGCTGGAAATTTGACTATACTGCCCTCTAGAGGATGTATTTTAAAAAATCATAACAACGTTGGAACCGGAAAGAGGTATAGTGGCCCCCTACGGAGGCTACGTTTGGTACGGACGGACGAAATTCGTCCGTGTCCGGAGGTATAAAGCAGGCTTAAAGGTTCGGAGTCAAACTACTTGGTGTGTAGTCTGTTTCTGTTCCACTCACTGTCGGTCTACATCAGGTAACATAACATGGTGTCAGAAGTGCGTTAGAGGTGGACGGTAACAATCCGGTCGACTCTAGGGAAAAATAAAAAGTCATAGATTGTGAGGAGAAAGCAGCACGGGAACAACGTGCAAACTAGCCTGAGACGAACCAACGTGCCTAGCTGAGGAGCGAACATGGAGCGGCTACAGATCCCCCCGCCACCAAAATTCGATGTCACGAAGCCAGAGGAATGGCCAAAGTGGAGGAAAAGGTTCGAAAGGTACAGGATAGTATCACGGCTCGACGAACAGCCGTAGGAGAACCAGGTAAATACCTTGATTTACACTATGGGAGAGGACATCGAGGACGTTATAACGTCCCTGGCTTTAACAGAGGAAGAGCTGGACAGTTACGATGTGGTAATTAACCGTCTTGAACGACACTTCGTAGTGAGAAGGAATGTGATACTCGAGCGTGCAAAATTCAACCAAAGACACCAAGAAAACGGAGAGACAGTAGATAGTTTTATCACTGCACTTTATTGTTTGGTGGAACACTGTGGCTATGGCGCCTTACACGATGAGATGATACGGGACAGACTCGTTGTGGGGCTGCGTGACAAAAAGCTATCAGAGCAGCTTCAGATAGACGCGGAGCTAACGCTAGAAAGAGCAATGATGCGTGCTCGGCAAAGCGAGCAAGTCAAAAAACAGCAGGAGCTCATGAAATCGAACTTCAAAGCTGAAAATGACACAAACATAGACAGTGTTCGGTTTTACCAGAAATCATACCTGAAAAACCAGGACAGACTGCGCATGCAGTTTAAAAATAAAACCATTCCTCCAAAGCAACCGCTAGCAATGGAGAATAATGCGTGCTACCGATGCGGCAGAGTACCTGCCCATAGCAAACAACAATGCCCAGCCCGCATATTTGGGCTTAGTCAACTCAGATAACTCAGAAAATGAATGGATTACAGAAGTAATGATCAATGATCATACCACACAGTTGAAAATAGACACGGGAGCAGATGTCACAGCCATTCCAGAAGCAGAATACACTGCATACAAAGCCTTCCCATCATTACAGCAGGCTGACAAGGTATTATATGGGGCAGGTATGAACCGTCTCTCAGTTAAAGGGAAATTCACTGCCACACTGACAGGCAGCCGCCAGAACAACAGTAGCCTGCAAGATGTGTATGTTGTGTCTGGATTGAAGTCGGGATTATTGGGCCGCACTGCAAGTGTAGCACTGGGACTTGTAGCCAGAATTGACGCCACTTTCTGCCCAAAAACTGTTACTGCACAGTTCCCACAGTTGTTCAGAGGTCTAGGAAGAATGGAGGGGGAATACAAAATTGAGCTCAAACCAGACGCGAAGCCATACTCCCTCTCAACACCAAGACGCATACCACTACCACTCATGTCTAAAGTAAAAAAAGAGTTGAAGCGCATGGAAGACCTAGGCGTCATTTCCAAAGTCGAACAACCTACTGACTGGTGTGCAGGTATGGTTCCAGTTCCGAAGGCGAACGATGAGGTCCGCATATGTGCAGACCTGACAAAGCTGAACCAGTCCGTGCAGAGAGAAAAGCACATGCTACCCTCAGTAGAACACACCTTAGGTCAGTTAGAGGGAGCCAGGGTTTTTTCAAAGATGGATGCCAATTCCGGATTTTGGCAGATTCCTCTCTCCGAAGACTCCAGGCTGCTGACCACATTCATTACACCATTCGGACGGTACTGTTATAACCGTCTGTGTTTTGGCATTTCATCCGCACCAGAACACTATCAGCGCAGGATGTCCCGCATACTTGAAGGCTTGGAGGGGGTGGTATGTCAGATGGATGATGTTCTTGTGTATGGAGAGACACAGGAATGTCATGATGAACGCCTGTGGAAGGTGCTGAAGAGACTCGAGGAGAATGGGGTCACATTAAAGGTGGAAAAATGTGAGTTTTCCAGGGACTCAGTTAAATTCCTAGGCCAAATAATTGACGCTGAGGGGGTTCGAGCAGATCCAAACAAAGTTAAAGCTGTGACTGCCATGGAGGAGCCAAAAGATGTCAGCGGGGTGAGACGTTTCCTAGGTATGACAAATCACCTTGGGAAATACGTACCTCAGCTAGCAGCAAAGACACAGCCACTGCGAGATCTCCTGCGGGAGAGAAACATATGGACATGGGGACACGCCCAGCAACAGGCTTTTGACAGCATCAAAAGTGAGTTGAGCACCACACCTGTTATGGCACTGTACAACACACAAGCGCATACTGTTGTGTCTGCAGATTCATCCTCCTATGCACTGGGAGCTGTCCTACTACAGCAGCAGGAGGATGACACACTAAAACCAGTGGCGTACGCTTCACGTGCCCTAAGCGACACAGAAAGAAGATATGCCCAGATCGAAAAGGAGGCGCTAGCTACAACATGGGCATGCGAACGCTTCTCCGACTTCCTGGTGGGCATAGACTTCCACATTGAAACCGATCACAAACCACTGGTTCCCCTGTTAGGGTCAAAAGATTTAAACGAACTACCTCCAAGAATACAAAGACTACGCATGAGGCTGATGCGATACAGATACACAATCTCTCATGTACCTGGGAAAAACATGGCCACGGCAGACGTCCTGTCAAGAGCACCTCAGAAGGATATAAAAGACACCAAACTGGAGACAGAGTTGAACTTGTACGTCAGCATGGTGATGGATAGCTTGCCGGCCACAGAGAAAAGGCTGCAGGAAATAAAAGAACATCAAGACAAAGACGAAATACTGAGACAGATAAAGAAATACTGTCACCAAGGTTGGCCTGACAAGTTTGCACTGGATGGGAGATGCCACCAGTATGCACCCTTCGCTGGAGAGTTAACTGTGGAAAAAGGCCTGCTACTCAGAAATGAAAGACTGGTCATACCCAAAACACTGCAACGTGAGATACTGGAGAAACTGCATGTGGGCCATCTCGTCATCGTGAAGTGTCGCGAGAGAGCTAAACGAGCTGTCTGGTGGCCAGGACTAAGCACTCAGCTCAAGAACCTCGTGGAGTCGTGTGACACCTGTGCAACATCAGCAGCAATCATTAACCACCTCAAATCCATTTTCTCCCGTCATGGGATCCCGTCTACTCGAAGGAGTGACAACGGACCACAGTTTTCCTCTGACCTTTTCAGCCAGTTTGCAAAAGAATGGACATTTGAACACATAACATCAAGCCCAAAGTTTCCCCAAAGCAACGGAGAAGCTGAGCGCGCTGTCAGAACAGTCAAAAGACTACTACAGAAAGAGCCAGACCCATACTTGGCCCTTATGGCCTATCGTGCAACTCCCCTCTCCAATGGGCACAGCCCAGCTGAACTACTCATGAGAAGATGCATACGGACGACGCTCCCTGTCATCCCATCCTCACTTCAACCAGAGTGGACTGACCTGGGGCGACTGAGACTGGAAGAGAAAGAAAACAGAAGAAAACAACAACTGAGCTACAACAGGCAACACAATACTTACCCTCTGCCTCGCCTCCGCGCAGGAGATCATGTCTGGGTGTCAGACACAAAAGAGAGAGGAACAGTGGTAAAACCAGCTAACACACCAAGATCTTACCTGATTGAAACCCCTAGTGGGGTGCTCAGTCGAAACCGATACCATCTCACAAATACACCTGTGGCTCCAGATGCATCGGGAAACTCAACTGAGACCCCACCTAGCCCGACCGCAGCAGAGCCACCGATAGCAGTTCCCAGGCCTGCTGGACCTATTGCGGGGCAGCCTAGCAGTCCTGAGCCAAGAAGATACCCAGCGAGAGAGAGAACAGCGCCAGAGTACCTGAAGGACTTTGTTACTAGTTAGCAGGTACTCCTCGGCGTCTGAGTGGCACAAGGGGCAGAATACCCCCTCACTCAGCTGAAGGATTGGGCAGTCTACCCCACCTTCTTATTAAAAAAAAAATGTAATGTGATTGTCAATTCATGTTAAAGTGTTCATGTTATAGTGTTAAACAACTTCTATGTGTTATTGTCACTGTGAAGCCTAGTTACACGTAAACTTATACAGAGATGATTTTATTAGAAACAGCATGATTGTATCTCATCTTTTAAACAGTTACAATAGTTAAAATTAGCTAAGGGACAGTTCAAAGAGACATGTTAATTTCAGAACTTAAAAAGGGGGATGTTGTGTTAGGAAGTAACCGAGAGGGCGTTACTGCCCTCTAGAGGTTAGAGAAGTCAAGGAGGAGGATGTTGACTTGTAAGGGGCCCGGGCGCGGGAAGTAAAGGTTCGGAGTCAAACTACTTGGTGTGTAGTCTGTTTCTGTTCCACTCACCGTCGGTCTACATCAGGTAACATAACACATGCCACACTAGCATATACTTTAATTAGGCCATATATTATTACGTCAACATGCTTATGAAATAGTTTATAGGCTTACTTATTCTTCGGTTATTACCAGACATGATACATTCTCACTGAGATATATGGCTGGGATGTGTGTGTGTTACCTTTTTTGTGTACTTATGTTTTTGATTTTTCAGTTTGTTTGTGCTCCCCTCAAAACCTTTAGTACCAGCCACTATTGATGACCAATTTATCAATTTCAAAGAATGTTTTTTGATTTGTCACTGCATTTTATTGAGGATTATGCAACTCCAACACCTGACCAAAGTGCATGTTTAAACCCTTTACCTCTTTACTAAAGAGCTTTCAAAAGTACTCTCAACTTTGTACCTTCTAGAGACACTTAAGTTACATTTATATGGACCTCCTAGAATCAGAATAGAGCATACTTTCCCCTATTTGCATTCCTTTGCAGTACACCTGGGCAGTGTTGCGAATAACGCCGTTAAAAATTACGGTAACGGCGTCATTTTGTCAGTAACGGGATAATATAATTAATTATTTTTCCTGTCGTTACAACGCCGTTGACGTTACTGGTCATTAAAAGCGGTGCGTTACTATATATTGATATACTAACAGCAATGCGAGCGGACCGCTGCCCAGGCTAGTGAGGAGTAATGATCTCGATAGGTCACAGTTCTCGGTGTAACACCTGTTTATCTTAACAAGTCAGTAAGCGATTAACTAAGGTAGCGTTATGGTAGCCGATCAGAGGCAGTGTTTTTACACGTGTGCCGAAGCACGCCAGTGACACACAACACGGAGAAGAGGCAGAAATGGCGAGTCAGGAGCAAGCCGAAGAAAAATTAACATTTTCAAGGTGGCGATAGATGTCTATAATAAAATTACATGGTCCCTCCATGCTCACAGTTCTGGATAATCTTTATTTTATTATATTAAATAATGAAAAAGAGCATTTGCCCTGTAAAAAAGAGTAATTCTCAAGTGAAATGTTCTCTTGGCACTCTGTCTTAATGTAAAACTAACTGGCAAGTGAGTGTCTCTCTAGCTCATTTAAGAAAATACTTGAAGTTCTTGAATGTCTACCAGACTGGGTATTTGATTTATTTAATTAAGAATAGAGGTTTAATTGTTAAGTTTACTTCTGTTGTGAACAAACTAGTTGTCTCAGGTTGAGATAATTTAATTTAATTTGATAGATGTAAATGCACTTTATATAGTGTAACTGTTTACTTTTGCTTTTTTTTTTTTTCAAAGATTTGGGATTTTAAAGGATTTTATTCTGCACTGGTCTGTTGATGTGCAATAAATGTCAAAACTTAAACACCTTTATGATCTACTCATTTCAACTGACTGTGAAAACTGCTTTTTCAAAAAATCCTTATTCATTGGCATATAACTTTTTTTTACTGTAATGCAAATAGTTACTTTCTCTGGTAACGAGTTACTTTTATTATAGAGTAATTCAGTTACTAACTCAGTTACTTTTTTGAACAAGTAGTGAGTAACTATAACTAATTACTTTTTAAAGTAACGTTCCCAACACTGCACCTGGGTTATGTTGTAATAGTTTGTGTTTCCTGTTTCCCCAAATATTTTGTGTTTAGTTTGTTAAAAATTATTTCTCACCATATCTTATTAGGGGCTCTGGGCAAAATAAAGAAGAAACACATTTCTCTTGATAAAAACAATATTATCTAAATCATCATGAAATAAAGTTCTTTAAATGAATTAAAATTGACATTAAGATTACTTAATTACAGTAATTAAGATTACTATTTGGAAGTGAATTTAATTAATTGAGTTAATTTAACATAAGAGGTCTTATAATTGTGTAAACATCTGACTTCCTTCATATTAGTACAGACACAAGATACACCAGGGAAACTGTAACGTCGGGTGCGTGGGGAAGGACGAGGCATGAAGTCCGACGCAGTCTCAACGTTACGTTTATTTGAGACAACACAAAAATAGCGAGGATAACGCACACAGGAAACATATACACTCACGTGTAAGACTCAGACAAAGACGAGCACGGGACACTGCGCGAACGCACATTAAATAGACAAATCACATGAACCCGGAGTGATGACGAGACAAACCACAGGTGAGACTAATGAACACATAAGACATATCCACACCCACAAAGCTCCACAGACGCAGACGTCCAGACAAAGGGGAGGGGTCAGGGACTGCACCGTGACAGAAACAGGTCCTTCTGACCCTCCTAAACTGAGTCAAGGTGTTTGTACCATTACTGCCCATCCCAACACCACTGTACAACATGGACAAAGAGAATAGTACTTCAGATATAAATAAGCATTCAAATCAGGTAGATTTAATGCAAAATGTAATGCAATATCTCATTATATCCTTTATATCCCTAAATTATTTATTTTTAAATTGTAAGTGGCTTTAAGGTCTTAGTATTTGGTACATATTCTATTATGGTGGTTGTGCTGAGTTAGATAGCTGAGTTAGTTAGCTGAGGTAGTTATCTGAAATGTATTCTCTTCAGGATTCCACAAGTGTTCAAAGAATTTAATGCAGACAGAAGCATTTTACAACTGACTGAAAACAATCCCATTAATTCCTATCTTCTCTTGTTACAACTGACTCAACACAAGTCTGTAAGCATGAACTCTGCTCTAGCTTCTGTTGGGTATGTAAATGCTACAAGGCTATAACATTTGTCTCTACATCCACTGTGGGTCTTCATCTACAATGTTTAAGTGGTGGAAGAGTTTACCAAGAACCTTCATCTAGAACCAGCATCTTTTGCTGGACATTGATGGAACAAAATAGATATGTTAGAAGTCAATAATACAATTGTGAAGTAAAAAGATGAGCACAAACATTCTGCAAACATTTCTATTTTCTGTCTAATGATTAGTTCATGTGGGTGTTTGGTGTAGGCTTTGACCTTGGACTCAACATTATCATTATCAGGTGTTGATGGTTTAAATTTTCCATTCACTCACTTATTTACATATCCACTTTCTCACTGACCCACTCAACACAATTGTAGCTGTGATTTTATCTGACTTGCAGACACTTTGGTAAGGTCCCTGTCTTGGTTAAGCAGGTGGTGTTCATGCCAGTAGTAGTCAGCAGATGGCAGTGTTATAACAGCTCATATGGTTTTTGCAGGGAGAGAAGAAAAAGTTGTTTGCCAGGTAAGTGGCTATCAGGCATAGCAAATGGAAATGTCAGAAAATCTTGCCAGACCATTTGTCTTGCTATACATTTGGCTTAATGTCTTTTAAATACATTAAAACCTGTTGCCATGTTGTTTTTCATCTGTCCATCACAGCTTTGCTTCTCTTTCTCTCTACAGAGTCACTCTGGAGGTCTGGTGGTATGGAGATCTGGTGGTCTGGAGGTCTGGTGGTCTGGCGGTTTGGAGGTCTGGAGGTCTGCAGTTTTTGGTTTTGGATTTGTCACCTTGTTCACCAGCACTGATGCTGACTGTAACTTCACTTGTAAAACTGACCTGGCAAACATGCTTCACTATTGTGTTGCCACACTGTTGTGTTGCCACACTATTCTGTTGCCACACTGCTCTGTTGCCACACTGAGCTCTCTTCCAGAGTTCTCTTATTATCTCTTTTCTATTTTTGTTCTTTTTCTTTAGCAGAAATTTACTTAAAACTTCCTCTTCTCAACATTTGAGAACATGTGAATGGCACATATGAAGGGCACATTCAGTGATCCTTTTAGTTAAAATACTCATTTATTAATTGCTGGGATTTTGAATATATACTGTATATTATTGCATGATCTAGCAGCCCACATTACAACAGTATCAAAATGGAATAAGACACAGGTTACATATTGGGGAACTAGTTCTTTATTTCCTTGCTTCTTGCAGACATGGAATTTGTGAACATATATGAAAAAAGAAATCTTAAATTGAATTTCATTCTCATTTAATTTATGAGATAACAAAAGGACATGAAGGAAATGTTCAGTGTTTTTTTAGAGGTCTTCTTTAACTACAAAGGGTTTCGGTTTCTGTTTTTCTCTCTCGTCATAGACACCATGAATCCCATGTTACATCCCATGTTACTACAGTTACAGGAGCGATGGACAGCCAGTCTCTTCTGGGAGGAAGAAAGTGTCGGGTGTGCGGATGCATGGTTTAATATGCATGATTTGCCACAAACAAGGACTCTCCTGCTGCTGTTCCTGTGCCTCCAGTAGAACTGTATTTACCAGTGCATGCTGCACTGTTAGCCTGTTAGAAAGATCCAGTACAAAGAGACATCAGGTTATAAGAATTGTAAACTTGTGTTACATGAGCTTGATGTGTTAGACCAAGTCTTGCAGTGTGTAGCTCAATGCTAAATAATGTCAGCACTGATTTTTAGAAACTGAAGAGTGTAGGTGTGTGCGTACCACAGCTCTCTTCACAAACTCCTCCTGGCAGGCTTTGCCATTTTCCTTCTTTCCTCCCCAGGCCTTGAGGGCAGAGGCCTGGAGGGCACGGCCAAAGGAGAAGGTGAGGGCCCAGGGCCTGTGCAGCGGGCACATGTTCATAGCGTTCAGGTTGACTGTGGCCTCCTCCTCACTCTGGCCTCCAGACAGGAAAGTGATGCCTGGGTAGAAAAGGTTACAAAGCAATCAGTGTGCTTTACAGTACTACAGTACTACAGTACTACTTTCATGAGTATGTCAGCAGGATTACATGAAGCATTTAGCATTTGTTAAACTGTTATACTGTGCGTGTCTGACCGGGGACGGCAGCGGGCACGGTGCGGCGCAGGGCCGTGACGGTAGCCATGGCGACCTCTTGGGGTGTGTACTTGTGGGAGCAGGAGTGCCCAGCAGTGACCATGTTGGGCTTGAGCAGAGTGCCCTCAAGATAAACATGGTGTTCAGACAAGGCCTTATAGACAGCTGCCAGAACCTTCTCTGTCACATACTGGCATCTCTTCAGGTCATGATCACCATCAGGAAGGATCTCAGGCTCCACAATTGGGACAATGCCGTGCTGACAGGTGAGATGGAAAATGTATCAGTGAGTAATAGTGCAGTGAAAGCACAGACTTTCATAGTATTTTAGCATGTCTTCATATGTGGCTTGCATAGAATTTCACCATTTGGCAGATGCTAGCATAGCGAGCCAACACATTGGCGTTCTCTTTGATAGCCAGGCTGGATGGAGTGGTGGGCGTGATCTTCAGCACACAGCGCCACTTAGCAAAGTCGGCCCCATCCTTCTTATACTGAGCACAGCGCTCATACAAGCCATCCAGGCCTGATAAGCATACATTTCAGAAAGAAACTGTAAGTAGATGAAATGCTCAAAAATAATTACAACCCAGCTCAAAAACCCATTATACTATAATTGCTCATGAAATGTACCTTGGGTGGTGGTCTCTCCGTTAGTTCCAGCCAGAGGGACCACACCCTTGTCCACTTTGATGCCCACTACAATGCCTCTCTCCTTAATGAGTTGAGGAAAGAGTTTCCCATCATCAGTCTTCTGATAGAGGGTCTCATGGAAGAAGATGACTCCACCGATGCATGGCTTGATGCGGTCATCAGCGGTGAAGAGCAGCTGACGGTAAAACCTCCGGTTTTCCTCAGTGTTCTCAGCATTAATGCTCTGGAAACGCTTGGCTACACTACCTATTTTAAGTGGAAAGAATAATATAATTATTTGACAATAACGAGGCATTTGGGGCCAACTTATAAACTGTAATTTAATGTTCGGTGTAAATTACCATCGAGTTTCATGAATCTGGCCCAAGAAAAGATGCCAGAGGACCCTAGTTTGATTTTATTCATAATTAAACGATTTTGTATATATATATGACTCAATATATATATTTTGTTCAAAAATATGGATTCCATGAATCCCATTGGTAAGATTTCCATGGATGACATGGCTTAAATATTACCAATCATTGTGTACACCTGTACCTGTGGATTCATCAGCAGCAAGGATCCCCTTCCCAGGGGCAACAATCCTCTGAGCAATGTCACTGAGCTCTTTCTTTTGCTCAGGAGTCAGGAATGGATATGCATGAGGCATCGTGACACTGAGTGAGAGAGTGTGTGGGAAATGAGAAATAGCAAAGGCATGGAAACAAACAGACCTCAAAGCCACATGATTAATTCCCAAAATTTAGTAACAACACAAACATTAAATTCACTTGAGAGTGAATGAGTGATGACCATGTAGAGAGGGAGAGAAAAATATGAGAAAGATTGAAAAAAGGTAAGATTGTAATAGATGTGCAAGTCAATGTCAAAGCAACAGAAAAAGGAACAACCCTCAACGTTTGCTTCGTTTCTGTGTGTTCTGTTATGCACAGTCACAGCCCTTTTGTGACACAACATACTGATTCTTATCGGACTACTGAAGTAACACTCTCTGTGGCATCTGATTCCATTGTTTGCTTAATTATAAAATTAAGTTTAAGATATGTAATTTATTTGAGAATTAAATATTTAATGTTTTAGGTTATGGCACTCGTGACATAACTGTGAAACCTCATGAAGAAACATGATTGAGAAGAAATCTGATTGAGAATCGAGTGTGTGACTACTTGTACACAGTGGAGCTGCACTGGCCTATCTCTTGGGATGGTTTTTACAGGCATGTCCATAAACCACTTTTTATCCTTGACCTTTGCCTCAGCCATATTTGACCCCTCCTCCCAGTCCCTGCTTTCTTTTTCCCCCTCTACTTCCCTCTTACTTATCCGATAGGTCAGGCTATATATAAACACTGTCAGCTGCTACTGCTGTAATGACATTGCTCATAATGGCATAAGGGCTCAGGCACATTACATTAGAATAAATTAATACAGTAAACATGTGGCAAGACAAAAACAAATAGATTATGTCAGTTAAGGTCAGCATAATATTACTCAAATTACACGGCCTTAAATCCTTCCTTGAAAAAAATGCACAAGATAACATTCAATGTAAGACAGCTGGTAGTACTGAATGGGATATATCTGTCTCCTCCAGTGATGCCCACATGCCATAGTAGACAGAATTTAACTAGATGAACTGGGCGACCACATTTCCATCATCTTCAAGGGGTAAAACCTTTAGTTTGGTGTTGCATACTAACTTTTTCCATTTCTAGAATGTAGTGTCATGGGTGGAGGCAAAGTTAGAGTGAGATGTGGAGCAATAGAGAATATTCTTTTGTACATTTAGCACATAGCAGATATTTGCTCATTAGGCATTGCAGCAACTGATATAAAGTGCTTAGTCAAGACCTGCTTACAAAGATAGATAGAGAATGCTTTTACAGACCATAGATAGAGAATGCTTTTACAGACCATAGATAGATCATGCTTTCACAGACCATGCTACTAATGTCTGTGTCCCTTAGCAGGTCAGGTTTATTATTATTTGTTGACAATTACTGAACATAACAATTACTGAACATAACAATTGTTAACAATTATTATATTCAGTGGCATGTGATGTTACTTTTGTGACCTTATACCAGTGTAAAAAACTTTTTAGAAATCCATTTTAGAAATCAGTTAGAAAGATTTTAATGTTTTAATTTGTAGCTTAAAGTAAAACACTGCCATCTCATAAATGCGTGAATGTATATATCTTACCTTTATGGCTCAGAGGACGGTTGAGAGAATGGAGGGCCTCTTTGAGAATAAGAGAGAGGGGAAGAGTAAGGGATCTGGCTGTAGCCTGTGACACCCCCCTTGTCTGACTTGCTGCTGTATTTATCCAGCATTATGACCCCTCACATTTCAGCAGGCCAGCTAAAATTAGACCCGGCATGACACTGGAGAAGGGTGCCAACATTCCCCCACATAAAACACACACACACACACACACACACACACACACACACACACACACACACACACACACACACACACACACAGAACACAGGCAAAGAGAACAAGAGTAGAATGTGTAGAACATACAGACATACCTAGAAATAGAATAAGCAACAGAAAATGTTGGGGGTGAAACACAATAGGTATAATTAAGTCAAAGAAAAAAAGATGGAAAGACAAGAACAGAGACACATGACCATGGAGTACAATACACTGCACATTCAAAGGCCTTCACACCATTTTGTGTATGACTCCTGAATAATAAGAAATGCAGATGCAAAGGAAATAGTTGATGTGCATATGTGTCACTTCTCAATGTATCTACTATGTTTACTAAGTGGGGGATCAATTCTTCAATGAACAAGAACTATAAGAAATGTAGGAAACAGTTTTTTGGTTTATTTTTTTATTTTTGAAGAAATCATAGCTTCTAGGAGATGCCCTGTTTCTCTTCTAAAGCTAATGTAAATATGGAAATAAATGTCAATTCCATGCTTGATGCTTTAAAATTGCAATTAAAGAGCAAAAATATAGTTGTATTATCTCACCAGCATAATTTTGTGTGCTCCTACTGCAACATGTATGGCTAAATTTCTGTTAGTAATCCAATGCCTGTCAGAGGATGATCCTTGACCTTTTCTCAAATTTTGGATGGCTTTTGC